>NC_041337.1:27598172-27900672 GCF_004354835.1 Perca flavescens
AACCTGAAGGATCTGGAGAAGTTCTGTATGGAGGAGTGGGCCAAATTCCCTGCTGCAATGTGTGCAAACCTGGTTAAGAACTACAGGAAATGTATGATCTCTGTAATTGCAAACAAAAGGTTTCTGATGTATCAAATACTTACATCATGCAATAAAATGCAAATTAATTACTTAAAAATCATACAATGTGATTTTCTGGATTTTTGTTTTAGATTCCATCACTCACAGTTGAAGAGTACCTATGATAAAAATTACAGACTTCTACATGCTTTGTAAGTGGGAAAACTTGCAAAATCTGCAGTGTATCAAATACTTGTGTGTGTGTGTGTGTGTGTGTGTGTACACACAGTACAGGCCAAATGTTTGGACACACCTTCTCATTCAATGAGTTTCCTTTATTTTCATGACTATTTACATTGTAGATTCTCACTGAAGGCATCAAAACTATGAATGAACACATGGAATTATGTACTTAACAAAAAAGTGTGAAATAACTGAAAACATGTCTTATATTCTAGTTTCTTCAAAGTAGCCACCCTTTGCTCTGATTACTGCTTTGAACACTCTTGGCATTCTCTTGATGAGCTTCAAGAGGTAGTCACCTGAAATGGTTTTCCAACAGTCTTGAAGGAGTTCCCAGAGATGCTTAGCACTTGTTGGCCCTTTTGCCTTCACTCTGCGGTCCAGCTCACCCCAAACCATCTTGATTGGGTTCAGGTCCGGTGACTGTGGAGGCCAGGTCATCTGGCGCAGCACTCCATCACTCTCCTTCTTGGTCAAATAGCCCAGCCTGGAGGTGTGTTTGGGGTCATTGTCCTGTTGAAAAATGAATGATGGTCCAACTAAACGCAAACTGGATGGGATGGCATGTCGCTGCAGGATGCTGTGGCAGTATGCCTTCAATTTTGAATAAATCCCCAACAGTGTCACCAGCAAAGCACCCCCACACCATCACAGCTCCTCCTCCATGCTTCACAGTGGGAACCAGGCATGTAGAATCCATCCATTCACCTTTTCTGCATCGCACAAAGACGCGGCGGTTGGAACCAAAGATCTCAAATTTGGACTCATCAGACCAAAGCACAGATTTCCACTGGTCTAATGTCCATTCCTTGTGTTTCTTGGCCCAAACAAATCTCTTCTGCTTGTTGCTTCTCCAATTTTCCAGACTGACTGACCTTCATTTGTTAAAGTAATGATGGCCACTTGTTTCTCTTTACTTAGCTGATTGGTTCTTGCCATAATATGAATTCTAACAGTTGTCCAATAGGGTTGTCGGCTGTGTATCAACCTGACTTCAGCACAACACAACTGATGGTCCCAACGCCATTAATAAGGGGAAAAAAATTCCACTAATAAAACCTGAAAAGGCCCACCTGTGAAGTGAAAACCATTTCAGGTGACTACCTCATGAAGCTCATTGAGAGAACACCAAGGGTTTGCAGCGCTATCAAAAAAGCAAAGGGTGGCTACTTTGAGGAATCTAAAATATAAGACATGTTTTCAGTTATTTCACACTTTTTTGTTAAGTACATAATTCCATATGTGTTCATTCATAGTTTTGATGCCTTCAGTGAGAATCTACAATGTAAATAGTCATGGAAATAAAGGAAACTCATTGAATGAGAAGGTGTGTCCAAACTTTTGGCCTGTACTGTAAGTTAAAGTATATCCATGTGCGAGGCTTAAAAGGAATTATGGCTTTCGCAGCCCTCATAGTATTGTGTTTAATTTCATGTTTTTAAGCAAATCACTTAGCATGAGCATCAGTCCAGACTTAATTTTGTGGCTTTCTAATACCAAAAGACCACTTTTCTTCATATAAGTGAACTCCTGGGTTAAGGGCTTATTTCCTGTAGCTGGAACAGATTTTATGTTTATATTTATTGTATACAGTACAAGTCAAAAGTTTGGACACGCTTTCTCAATCACTTGAATGGGAAAGCATGTCCAGAATTTTGACTGGTACTGTATATGTTTTTAGTTTGTTGGTGTGTGTCTGTTGAGGGACGTCAATGGATGTTGGAAAGGCAATAAGGCTTTTCTTTTAATTTCACATCTACATAATTTTTATTTGTCAGTGGTATTGAAACTATTTTAAATTTTCATCCTCTAGTTGGTATTAAACAACCAATATTCAACAACCTTTTTAAAAATGCAGATACTTTATTTTTGCCCTACTGCTTGATTCATCGACCCTTAAATTGTATGGAAGTACTTGAATACAGCCTCATTGTGGAAATTCTTAATGGAGCCACAGTGGAACGGGGCGGCAGGATATCTCTGCTCTGTACAGCAACGTTGAGCCGGGGCCACCCTACCACCAGAAGTCTTAACCAGATCTAATTTGTCTCCTCATTCTCCTCTTCCTCCTCCCTGCTTCAACCCATTCATTTCTTCTGCTCAACGGTACTCTCACCCCCCCGGCTTCCTCTTTATCACTTTTCACCCTCTTCTTGTCCCACCCCCTTTTCCTCCTCCGGCAGGTGGGATCAGAGATGGCGATATCCGGCAAGGCAGTGAGCCTGTACTTTGAGGAGAAGCTGCAGGAGATGTTCCCGGGGCAGAGCTTCCCTGAAACACCTGAAAGCGAGGCCCCAGACACAAAGGAAAAGGAGGAGGATGACACAGATGACTCTGAGGAGGATTTCATACAGCCAAGACGTAAACGGTTAAAAACAGATGAGAAAGTACTCCACATCAAGTGAGAACCAACCACAAAAGAAACAAGAAGTGAAAAACTGTCTTCCTCACGTCCCACACTTCTCCTTTGTTTGAGGCAGCAAACTAAAGGGTGAGAGTCGCTGTACAAACTGCTAGGTTTATCTCATCCTTGCCTTTTGAAAGAATTACTGTCAACTACATTATCAGAACTCTTGAGGACAGAAACATAGAAGAGCTACATTTCCTCCTTATTTCATGGACGCTGAAGAACTTGCTTGTACAGAAGTAGGACTTGTTTTGCAGTAGTTAAGTTAATGATTGGTGCTTTCTTTTCTATCATCCATTTGCATTTGTAGATTTGTTGTGACGATGGCTTTATAAAACATTTGAATTCCCTGTTCCCAGTTCTTAATGTATTATATCTATTCTTTGACATGAAACCTACCAAGTATTTGTATGGCTTTGTGGAAGCGTTATGTAAATAAGAGAATCTAGCCCACCGAAGGTAATCCTACAGTATAGATGTTTGGGTGCGTCCTCAATAAAACCTGTTCTTGAAATATATGAAAGAAAATGTGTGGTGTGGAGTAGGTTTGGGAAAGCTAGAGAGCTCTTGAAGGAGCTGTTTACACAAATTACGAGACAAACGACAAAACATTCCCACATACCCTTGGTGGTATCTAGACGTAAATTATTTTGGTTTAAAGATCCCATATTGTTAAAAGTGAGATTTACTGTGGCCGGGTTGGCTCAGTGGGTAGAGCAGGCGCACATATACTGAGAGGTTTATGCCTCGATGCAGAGGTCTAGGGTTTGAATCTAACCTGTGACTATTTCCTGCATGTCTTCTAGGGGTGCACGGTTCAGAAAATGTTACGATTCAATATCGATTTTCAGGCTCAGGATTCGATTCAAAATCGATTTTCGATTCAAAAACGATTCTGTTTCAAAAAAACTATTCACAGTATGTAAATGTAGTTACTTTTTCCACGTGATTGCAGTAGACTTACAATAAAAAAATTACATTAAATTTTTTTTTTGTGAAAAAATATGAATCTATTTTGAATCGGTAGAGCTTGAATCGCGATTGGAATATGAATCGATTTTTTTTGCACACCCCTAATGTCTTCCCCCTCTCTCTCCCCTAGCTGTCCTGTCAAAATTAAAGGCAGAAAAGCCCAAAAAATAATTTAAAAAAAAATTAAGTGAGATTTACTTTTTTTTAAATTGTAAACCAGGTCAAGGTGCTGTATAAAGACTGTGAAAGTATCACAATAATGCACACAGCCCGTATTCAGAAACGGTGCCTTTAAACAAGCCTGGCCGGATTTACGTACATTTGGATGTTACAACTGTACTATATATAGGTAGAAAGTGCTGTTCCAGTCATTCCCCGGCTGCAATGATGGCGCAGACTTTGCAAGCGCAGATGCGGAAAACTGACACTAACCAATCAGAGCAGACTTTTTTTGGGAGGCGAGATTAAAGGAACACGCCAACTTATTAGGACTTTAGCTTATTCACCGTAACCCCCAGAGTTAGGCAAGTCGATACATAGTCATCTCATCTCCTCATCTCCATGCATGTTGTAACTCTGTCTGATGCCCCCCAGCGCTAGCTAAGCCTAGCACAGATCCTGGAGGTAACAGGTTCCAACTAGCCTACTGCTCCGAATAAGTGACAAAATAACGCCAACATGTTCCTGTTTACATGTTGTGATTTGTATAGTCACATGGTGTACAAATAAGGTCAGTATGCTTTTACTATCTAGTAATTTTTTACTCTATTACTCCAACTCTGAGCAAACTCTGATCCTTACCACAGGGCTTCAAGTGCTGCTAGCAAATCACTCCACCCAAGTAGCAGTGCTTCGCCTTTCTGAGAATATAGTTCCCAGTTTGTATATGATAAGAAGAAGGCTGTGTCTCATATGACCTTGTTATTCGTACACGCTGTGACTATACAAATCAACATGTAAACAGGAACATGGTGTTTTTTTGTCACTTACTTGGAGCAGTAGGCTAGTTACTGGTTACCTCCAGGATCTGTGCTAGGCTTAGCTAGCGCTGGGGGGCGTCAGACAGTTACAACAAGCACGGAGATGAGAAGGGTGTGTATCGACTTGTCTTGCTCTGGGGGTTACTGTGAATAAGATAAAGTCCCAATAAGTCGGCGTGTTCCTTTAAAGAGAAAGGCACTAAAACAGTCTTTCACTGGGGGTGATACAGGTATATTCATGTTTTTTTTTTTAAACATTTAAAGCATGTAAACATGTTCCAGTGAAATCAATATACAAATATACACCTGTAATTAAGAATAATATGCCCCCTTTAATTTGTCCAGATTTCAAGATGCACTGCAATACAAATAAATGTGAAAGGAATTTCAATTGTGGTGCTTACAGATTTAACAGCTACATCTATTTACAGAAGTGTTCCCTATTACTTTAGATAATCCACAGACCTCACTATATAAAAGTACAGATGTTCCAGGTAACATTTGGCAAGGCAAGTTTATATGTATAGAATATGTTTAAGTGCTTTACTTGAAAAAGGAAAGAAACCGCACAGAAACTTTAAAATACTAATTAAAAGAATAGAAACATGTTTAAAGGAAATTAAAACGTTAACAGAGACAAATACAGGGTAGAGGGGCAAGATGGTTCATTGAGAGTATTCAAGGTTTAGTCAAAGGCAGTACAGAACACAAGATTTTAACTCTGATTTAAAGGTTGTCATTGTCAGTGCAAGTCTAATATTTTAAGTTTGTTAATTAAAGTTAAAATCGGCCTTGACTCCATGAAAATATCGCAGCTTCTGCATTGCCAGTTTTCAGTCCTTGGTTGTTACAAGTACTTTGACACATTAAATGGAAACGCAGTTTACGAGATGCACGTGAGGACAGTAGGAGCTTGACTTACAGCAAACCTGATTTAAAAAAAAAAAAAAAACTACGCACGAGCTGACGTCAGCGTAGCGAGGTGCTGAGTCGTCAGTCTGACAGATTGTCAGCTGACAAATTTTGCATCCCCTCAGATATTTTTGGAAAAAGGTCCTGAATCCTCTGCTTTTTCTTTTCATTCAAAGTCTGACATCGGATTTAATCGTCTCTACCAGGTAGGATTTCTCTTGACAATTATCATGCAAACAAGTTGGACAGGTCGTTATGATTAAAGGTAACCTCTGTTGTATTGTGATTTAATCTCTGCATATAGGATAACAATAGAGAACTGTCACTGTTAAATGATTTCTACACAAAGCCTAAAGCAATCCCTCCAAAGTTCACTAAGAACATTTGCATACAAGCCCATGTCATGGCCCTGGGTATTAGGTGTATTGTTTTTCACGGCTGCATACTAAAATGCAAAGCTTGTTGAAGTAGGAGGCCTCAGGGCTAATGACGGGTAAGGACTAATGACTGAATTACCATGTTAAGCGAAATAATAACAATTTAACAAGGCTTGTAGATATGTGATGAAAGTATGTGAAATGTGAGCGCTGGAAAATCAAATCGTGGCACCGTTAGTCGACTCAGTTCTGATAACTTGAAAGCGCATAAGCTTGTTTCACAGCCTTGTGAAACAAAAATGTTATACTGATGTTGATCCTGAGCTATGTGAATCAGAATAATGATTTTATTAGTCGATTCGAGTGCGCTGTGTTCAATTAACGTTACAATTAGTCTTTTGTTGAATAAAATATGTTTGATCTATTTTTTATGATCTATTGTTGTATAGGTAAGTAAGTAAAGTTTATTTCTATAGCACATTTAAAAACAGCTCGCGCTGACCTAAGTGCTGTACAGCGCATTAGCCACAGGGTAATAAAATACACTTACAAATCAGTGATTTAGGCTAAAACGACATCAAAAGACAAACAATTACAAACGTAAGCAGGATAAGACCATTAAATGCTGGGAAGGCCAATGTAAAAAGGTGAGTTTTGAGCCTGGCTTTGAATATCACAATTGAAGGGGCATTTCTGAGGTAAGGTGGCAGTCGGTTCCACAGCTGAGGGCCAGCAACAGAAAAGGCTCTGTCACCTTTTTGCTTAAACCGGAACCGTGGGATACGGAGGAGACCTTGGCTGGAGGATCTGAGGGACTCTCCGATAAACTGAAACATCAGAAAAACCGCATGACAAAGAAACACTGTGTGTTAAAATGTCCAGCGCTATTATATACAACATGGAACACACATTTCCAACCCATGATGAGGGAAAATCCGACTAAATTGACGAAATGTACAATCCTGAATCCCGAGCCAAATCAAACTTTTATTTTGAAGGCCTGGTTCGCGTTTGAGCTCGCGAACCGATAGTCACGTGCCAATTTTGCTATGCCCTTGCTGTGACGTTTTATCCTGACGACCAATCAGCTCACAGACCCAACTTGTTTATTGCCTTCTTCCGTGTTGTTTTCAGTGTCCGAGGAGTTTTTGTTCTAAGAAGGACCTTCTCGGCATGTCGGCCGCCTCACGGGCAGGATAAATTAGCTTTATTTATTTTCATTGTGGCAGTTTGTAGACGTGTTCGACGTAAAAGGCACAGGCAAGTTCCAACTGTTTATTAGGTCGTGGTAGTTAGCTAACGTTAGCTAAGTGGCTAACAAATAATTTGGATTATTTATTTTGTGGTTTATGTTGAGTGTAACGTTACGTTATTTAGTGTGAAAACGTTTCCCAATGTAGAAATGTAGCCACACATATCACCACTTTAACTTGATCTTAATCTAACGTTAATCAGTGTAACAACAGAATGTGGATATAGGCTGTTGTTTTCAAGTGTTCAACAACCTTTGACCCTGTTATCACCGTCTTAACTGGAAAACTGCATTTTGTCGAGATATGTGTTGTTCTCTTTGGTGTTTATATATTTTTATAATACATCCATGATTTATATGGCTGATCAAGTGTGTGACGAAGCTCCCAAAAACTCCACAACTGTGCCGTATGGTTAGATATTTGGATTCTTTCTTTTGCTATTTTTATTGTATGCTGTCTTGGAAGCACAGTTTAAACATTGTTTGTATGCTGGGGATGTACCGAGAACTGAAGATCCAAATAAGTTGTTTTATTTTTATAAACTGTATATTTACGGAGCCTTTTCTCTCCAGAAGAATATGTTGACAGATGGAGTCCTCACGCGGAGTTCCTTTGGATCGGCCACTCAAGGAAACTTAACTTCCCTGTGCCCTAATGGGACCAAATGGGTTTGGGAAGGGCTTGGGGAATGTGCCCAGGATGCGAGGGACATGGCCAGCATCTACCTAGGCCTCCTGTCCATCCTCTGCTTCATGGTGTCCTCCCTTCCGTAAGTGTTTGTGTTGGTGTCTGTGCCTCTCAAGAGGAAATGCTTTTTTCTCTAAGCATCAACATAATTCTGTCTGTGGTTTCTGATTGCAGACAGTACTACAGCTCATGTAAAACAGGGAATATGGACAGCGCCCTCTCTATTTGGTTTCTGCTGCTGTGGTTGGGAGGTGACACCTGCAATCTGGTGGGCTCCTTCTTGGCAGACCAGCTTCCACTTCAGGTGACTTGTAGTGATATATTGCTGTTCACAGTGTGAAGGTGTTTCCCATGACGGAGTAGGGCTGGAACTAACAGTTTTATGATCTATTATATTAAGCTATGATTCATTGTTTTTCATCAATTCTATAAAATGTCAAGACCAGTGATCATTAGAAGTTGGGAAAACCAAAAATAAAATTTAAGATTTTCTTTTTCATTCAAAGAAATTAAAGTATTCTTTTAAAAAAATATTTTGAGCTATTACCACCTAATTATTAGCTTGTGCTTTGATCACTGAGATGATAAATTGATTATTCAAATTCTTATTGATCATTTTCTGTCAACTGACTAATTAATTACTTGACTATTCATGTCAAGTAATGCTACAAATAGCATTTTAAGTGAATTCCATTAAAATGATTTTGTGTGAAGAAAAAATAATGTCTTTCTCCTTGTCATCCAGACATATACAGCCGTTTATTACATCATAGCTGACCTGTTGATGCTGGCCATGTACATATACTACAAGATGAGGAACAGAATGGTGGAAAGTGAGTGGTTATTTTTTTTTTGCTTTCACTACTCAATTTTCCAAATGGCCATTATAAGAAGCAAGTTCTTGTTTTATGCTCTGTGAGTGTCAGAGCCTTATTTACATCCTGGTGACTCATTTGGTGTACTACACATAGGGCCTTGTTACCTATGCCAAGGAGATTATGTTTTTGACTCTGTGTGGCGGTCTGTCTGACTGTCAGCAGGATCACAAAAAACTATGGCCAGATTTTCATGAAACTTGGTGGAAAGGTGTAGCATGAGCCAAGGAAGAACCCATAATATTTTGGAGCGGATCTAAATCACGGGGCGGATACACAAATTATTTTTCACTTTCAATAACATTGTGAGATAGGGCATGTGTGCTGCATTCATGTGGTGTCAAAATAATCTAAAAAATGTGTTACCGACTGGTAATACAGGTAAATCGGATTGTCGACATTGCGAGATAGGGCATGTCTTGACAAACGTCTGCACTATCCAAGGGCCCTTCTAGTTAACATATGGAATAGAATTGAATAACCCCAAACATAGGGCTGCTCGATTATGGAAACAATCATAATCACGATTATTTTGGTCAATATTGAAATCACGATTATTAAACACGATCACTCATTGACTTTTGGAAAGATGTTGCATTCATTGAAGTTAAAAAACAGTGAAACAGTTAAACCAATCAACCAATCCCTGAAGACTTTTACAAAGACAATATAAGAGTTTATGCGCAAAACGTAATGTGCAAAATAATCTTTTTTCTTGATTACTCTGTTTTGGTGATAGTTGGTAGCCAAAATTGTAATCGTGATTAAAATTTTGATTAATTGTACAGCCCTACCCAAACTAGAGGATGGACACCCAAACCGAGCCTGTCGGTACCCGACAGGCCGGGCCGGGTTCGGACAGATATTTAGAATTGCTGTTTGGGTTTGGGTCGGGCTCAGTTCGGCTCAGCGCAATAAGGCATTGAACATTTTAAATTTAAAAAAGCTTATTATGTAGGTGCGCGCCTGTGTTAACGTGCGCTTGTTGCCCTGTGGGCGCTGATGCGCTCATCTGTTGACATTTCCGAATGCCTTCCTACAGTTGCTTAATAAAAGCGGGCTTTCCACAACGTATGTGTCATTAGTATGAGAAAAAAACGAGATTTTAACAGTGTTGGGCTCGGACATAAATATCTTAATGCCTGTCGGGCTCGGGTCGGGTTCGGTTACTGCTCGGTCGGACACGGGCTTGGCTCGGACAGAAAAATGTGTCTGAAGAAATGAAAGGAGGGAGGGCGGGGGAATGACATGCAGCCGCAGGTAGGAGTTCAATCTGGGCCCAATGCGTCGAGGAGTAAACCTCTCTATATGGGCGCCCGCTCTAATGAGCTATCTGGGCACCCCCAAACATGTATTTTATCTCCAACTGTAAAACAGTAGCTATAGTCTATAAAGATTTAGCTACTACTAAGGCACTGCTTGTTTCTAAGATCAGTTTTATCTGATGTAGCTGCTTAATGAACAAGCTTCTCATATCTGTGCTGATAAGCAACGATCCAACACTAGTCCAGACAGAGAAAGAGGGTAATCGCTGTACCTTGTCATAATGTCATACACATGCCTCATGTTGCTGCTGAGTTTGTTCCCTTACTGGTGACCTTTAACACAGCGACCATTGAGGAATGTGCTTAGATGTTTTTCCCAGTATTGATACTGAACCCAGGTGTTGTTTCCAGGCAGGAGGGTTTTGCATGTGGTGGGTGTAGCCTGTGTCCTGGGCGTCACCACAAGCCTCGTCCATCTGCCCGGGTTATGCACCGAACAGGAAGTAATTCCTTCTGCGTTCAGAAGTCGCGCCTTGCTCTCAACCTCTGACATCAAGGTGAGTCATAGTCATTTGCTTAATTGGTGACCTGAGGGAAGTGAACTAGTTATGTCGGTCTTTTTTTTTTTTTTGCTGGTGTAACGTTCTTGTGTCTTCCTCTCTGTCACTTCAGACTTTTACCCCTAAAGAGATTATTGGTTTCACCATCGGCTCTCTGTCGTCACTGCTATACCTCTCTTCCAGACTTCCCCAGATGTACACTAATGTGAGTATTATGAAGTGTAGATTCCTTAGTACTATTGGCTGCACACTGTAAGTGTTAGCCATTAATTAATGCTAATACTAAGAACAAATGGATAATGATGATAATTAGAATAAGAATCCTCATCAAATTTCAACGTAACTGAAAGCTAAGCAGATGGAAACGCAAGTGAATATACAGTATCTCACAAAAGTGAGTACACCCCTCACGTTTTAATATTTCATTATATCTTTTAATGGGACAACACTGAAGAAATGACACTTTGCTACAATGTAAAGTATTAAGTTTACAGCTTGTATAACAGTGTAAATGTGCAGTCCCCTCAAAATAACTCAACACACAGCCATTAATGTCTAAGCCGCTGGCAACAAAAGTCAGTACACCCCTATGTTAAATTCCCATAGAGGAAGGCAGATGTTTATTTTTAAAGGCCAGTTATTTCATGGATCCAGGATACTATGCATCCTGATAAAGTTCCCTTGGCCTTTGGAATTAAAATAGCCCCACATCATCACATGCTCTTCACCATACCTAGAGATTGGCATGGTTTTATTTCAGTTAGCCTAATAGCTAGTTTGATTTGCATTAAGACATGATTTTATGGAAAGTACCCCATGCCAATCTCTAGGTATGGTGAAGGGTATGTGATGATGTGGGGCTATAATGGATGATGTGGGACATTAATGGATATATGTTGAGTTATTTTGAGGGGACTGCACATTTACACTGTTATACAAGCTTCATTTTTTTTCATTTTTTCAGTGTTGTCCCATTAAAAGATATAATGAAATATTGACTAAAATGTGAGGGGTGTACTCACTTTTGTGAGATACTGTAATTTGCTGACGGCATGGACAATTGCCTCTGAAATCTGCACACATCACTCGGGTAGAAAATATGTGATGGCTGTGTAAAACATTTTCTATTCCTTTTTTAACTAAAGGTTTTCCCCACTTCCCAACCGGTCTCATTTCTCCCCACAGTTCAAGAGGAAGTCGACAGAAGGGGTGTCTTACTTCCTGTTTGCGCTGATCATCCTGGGAAACACCACGTACGGCCTGAGTGTCCTGCTGAAGAACCCTGAGGTGGATCAGGGGGAGAGAAGCTACATGGTCCATCACTTGCCGTGGCTCATCGGCAGCCTCGGCACTCTCTCCTTGGATCTCATTGTATCCTTTTAAAGAAAAGAAAGCATGGCTGCCATTGCCTGGTCTCTGGGCTCTCCTCAATCCCACAAACATGCTACGTTTTACGCAGTGCTGAGCTGTAAGAGGACACTTCATCAGATGGGTTAAAGAAACACGCCGACTTATTGGGAATTTAGCTTATTCACCGTAACCCCCACAGTTAGATAAGTCCATACATACCCTTCTCATCTCCGTGCGTGCTGTAAGGCTGTCTGACGACTCCAGCGGCATCAGGCCAGCACAGAACATGCAGGTGAATGGTTCCAGCAATCCTACCGCTCCGAATAAGTGACAAAATAACGGCAACATGTTCCTATTTACATGTTGTGATTTATAGAGTCACAGCGTGTACAAAAAAACAACGTAACATGAGACACAGCCGTCTTCTAACTGTAAACAAACCGGGAACTATATTCTCAGGCGGAAGAATATAATACTTGGGCGGAGTGATATGCTCGCAGCAAGCCTGTCTGAGAATATAGTTCCTGGCTTGTTTACTGTTAGAAGACGGCTGTGTCTCATGTTACGTTGTTTTGTGTACACGCTGTGACTATACAAATCACAACATGTAAATAGGAACATGTTGGTGTTATTTTGTCATTTTTGTCACAATTTGGAGCAGTAGGCTAGTTGGAACCAGTTACCTCCAGGATCTGTGCTGGGCTAAGCTAAAGCTGGAACCGTCAGACAGCGTTACAGCACGCATGGAGATGAGAAGGGTATGTATCAACTTGTCTAACTCTGGGGGTTACGGTGAATAAGCTAAATTCCCAATAAGTTGGCGTGTTCCTTTTAAGGTCTCATGACTGCGTATGTGGAAGCACAATATACAGTATAGTATTAAAGTTCCAAGCACTCACAGGGAAATTAGTTGTTACCACCTAAGAAACAAGATTGTAAAAGCTGTACTGGTGCCCCTCGGAGGCCATGTGTCTCTTTGCAGCCCACACGTGTGGTTGACTGAAGCATGAAGGTGCTTGCTGCTTTTTTTTTTTAATTAACCTAGACAAGGCAGAAGCATGTGACCTGATGATGACTGGGCATTGTAGTTTTTTTACCGGCCAGCTCTCAAAAGTACTAGTGGAAGGATAGCGTGATCAGTTTGGTTCTCTTAATATCATTATCATACATCTTTAGCTCGTAGCCCAGCTCTATTGTCTCAGCACCAGAGGAGCTGCTGTGCCCCTAGATGAAGAGTTAGATGAGAAGATCCATAGCACTCCTGTCATGTCTATTTGGTAAATGTGAAGCTACAGCCAGGAGATGATTAGTTAGCATAAGCTACTGTAAGCTAACTGTGCCAACCAGCAGACACTCCTGAAAGTCTTTAGGTACAGTGGTCTCTAGCAGAGTATTTACAGTACATGGCAGCAGGGGCGGGGCTAGAAGGGGGGCACTAGGTGGCAACGGCCTCGCCCTGAAATATGATTATTTCCCCCCGGTGCTTTCTCTATCCTATCCAATATTTCCTATAGAAGCAGATGTTCTATGCTGTATTCTGATAAAATGTCCCCCCTGTGCCACCCTATTTATAAAACTTCTGAAATCGCCCCTGCATGGCAGCCTCGTCAACCAGCACTGCTATGCTGGAATGTTACCTGGGCCCAGGTTGTTTGTTTCAATGTTGGTTATTTGACTAAATGCTAAATTTTTCTTTAGAAATATGCAACACCTTTGCAATTAATAAAATTAGTAAAATACACACAGTAAACCTGGGACTTTGGAGAGTGCTGGAAATCTGGAGCCCCAGGGCCCACGTTGCCCAGTTGTTAATTTAACCCTGTACAGTAAATGAGTAAGTGTCTGGTATTCAGTAAGAAAATAGTTTTTAATACCAAAAATGAGGGTGTCAGCAAGTATTTCATCATTGTATGGTCAAATAGTATCTTCTGTCCATCATACTTGTGTGTGTTTCTCAGACTCTTTCCCAGGATTGCTTTAGATTTCCTTAACGCTGTGGTTCAGATCTCCATCCAGTTCATAATTTACCGCAAAGCTAAGATTGAGTTGAACGTCAATCACGGCGAGACAACTCCTTTGATCGGGAGTTAAACCAAAAAACCGAGACTGTACTAGTGGGACACGAACGGACCCTCACTTCCAATTAAACCTCAAAATCTCCAACCAAATCAGGATGAAAGAAAATTGTACATTTTAGTTGTATTATAAAGTTTTATTTATTATGCTCTAAAAATGTTTACAATGTTTTTTTCTACAAAAGTACTGTGAATATAGAAATAAAATTGATTTTATTTCTATGACAGATTAAAGTGCTCATATTATGCAAATTTTCGGGTTCATAATTGTATTTAGAGGTTGTACCAGAATAGGTTTATGTGGTTTAATTTTCAGAAAACACTATTTTTTGTTGTACTGCACATTGCTGCAGCTCCTCTTTTCACCCTGTGTGTTGAGCTCTCTGTTTTAGCTACAGAGTGAGGCATCTTACTTTTGTTCAATCTTTGTTGGGAGTCGCACATGCGTACTGCTAGATAGTCAGTTGCAGAGAATGTGGGAGTGCCAGGCTAGCAGCTAGGCAAGCATTATAACGTGTTACAAAGTGACGCACGTTTGTCACAGAAGTAAAGGCTGGACTACAACAGAGCTGTTTGGAGCGTTTTGTGAACAGTGTTTTCTGTTGGAGATGGTAAGTTCCTTTGGGGTGGACTTTGGGCTTTTTCACTTTGTAAACCTATAACGTGCACAAAAAGATATATAACACAATAAAGGAAAGGGGAAAAGGCAAAAAGCACAATATGAGCACTTTAAGTTTTTCACTTGGGTTCAGCTGCAATTATGTGATTTACATTGCTCTTAATGTTTGGGTTTAAAAGGACGATTAAGGGTTTTAGGTGTCGGACATAGACGGAAACTCCTCCTGTCAACCTGAACTCCTTCTCGTGATTCTAGGTCACAGTCTCCGTTTTGATGTCAGACTTCATATAGATGTCCGAAACCTGCTGGTCGTGGTGATGAGACCACGTTTCTCTAAAATGATAAATTTTTTTAAGTTGACTAACACTTTGACAGTTATGATGACACTAACCGCTGCACACATGCAGTGATGAGTCTGAAGAAGAAATGTTTTGTAAAACATTTTCCAAGCGTAAATTGTATTTAGTCAATTTTTAATTAATGCTTACACCGAGTGCTCTAATCCAGGGGTTCTCAACCTTTTGCAAGCTGGGCCCCCCCAAAGCTGGTTCATTGCAGTTCCCCCCCCCCTCCAATTTCTTGGCGAAATGTCTGATAAATGTAGCCTCAAATCATCCTCGATTTGTGCACAATTGCGGTATTTCGTTTTGAGTGCAGTCATTTCTGAGATTCCTGCCTCACACAAATATGCCGACGCGAAAGGGAGGAGAATCTTCAAGGTGACGTCACAGAGTTGAGAGTATTCCTGCATCAATGCTGCCCAGAATGACGAAATGCATGCAAAATATGATGCTGCAAATGTTGGTAATAGAAAAATGGCTGGTGGATTTAAGACAAAAAATATTGAATGAATCATTATTGAATGAATCAAATATGAACATATTGGTCACTTACAGTGGCTTTGTTGATCTTTACATTGTTAGTTAATGTACTATCCTGGCCACACACACACGCATTCATACGGTTTGATAAAGGACTTATTGGACTTTAACTTATCATTGCGCTTACAATAACGAGCATAGCTGTCCTCAATTTAGGTCATTGTGTTGTCTCATCTGCGTTTTTTCCTGCATCCACCGTGTGTGTGTGTGTGTGTGTGTGTGCGCGCGTGTGCGTGTGCGCGCGCGCGCGCGTCAGTCGCGGGGGAAATGGAGCAGCAGCCCCGCCCGCTGCAGAGAGCAGACAGTACTGAAACAGCAGCCACTTCAGTGACTATATAATGAGAAATCGTTACAGCGTACATTGATGTTAAAATGTACACACGTTGGCAGTAGAGTCTGAAATGTTTTGCGCGGTCTTTCGCTGTACGTTTTGTTGGTAAATGTGAGATGTTCGAGTCACACACATGATCGTCTTTATAACAGAAACAAGGAAATTAATTTGACCCGTTCTCACTCCCGCTTGGTCAGTGGCTGTTCTCTCATTGCTGACAGGTGCTCAGACGCTGACTGAAATAAATAAAATAAAGTCCTGTAGCCTACTCGCGCGCCCCCCGGGAGAGTGTCCGCGCCCCCCCAGGGGGGCCGGGTCCCACCGGTTGAGAACCACTGCTCTAATCAAAAAAAAGTTTTGAGATTTATTTATTTTTTGTTCATTTTAGATATATTTTGTAATTGTAGTCATTCAATTTATTTTTTTTCCTTTTTGTATTACAGACCAGTTTAGTTTCAACCAGTTTTGTTTGCACTGGTGATAAAAGGCAATTAACACAGATTTTCACTACTATGTTTAATGTACACATTTTCGTTTATTTTTATTTTTTTCATTCTCACTCTTTTTCACAATAAAAGTTGGTTTTGTACTTTGAGAATAATTAAATATGTTATGTGGGTCAGTGTGCTGTAAATATTAAACAATGAATAACACCTTTTCTCTGTTCTTTTTTTACTCTGGGTAAAGTGTTGTTGGAGTCATTCAGCATTCTCCCGATTATCTTCATAATGGTGTTAACTTTCTTTTATGAATTTTATTCAAACTGCTCGTCTTGAGAAGAAACATTTTGGGAGCTTTTCCTCCCCTACTGCTTACTCTCTTCACCTTCCAGTTTTTCAGCCCAGCAGAGGTTAAGGCCTGCTCTTGGCCTTGATGTTGACCTTTGACCCTTTGCCTTCCCTGACCTCGACCCCCCCCATGACTGTGTTTGGCCTGATCATGGGACGCCTTGACAGCCGTTTTTTTTGTTGTTGTCATTAGTAGATTCACACTGGCCTCTCAGTTGCCCCCTCCTCCCTCATAACACCCACGCACACACTTTCCTTCACTATTAAACATAATGCAATTACACACTCAAAACAGTAAGGGCCCACCCACCAAGGAAGTAAGGTCAGTACAAAAAAAATGGTGTGTGTGGGGGGGATAGAGGGTTTGAGAGATTGTTAGGCGGGTTGGGGAGTTAGCAGGAAGAGCCAGTGATAGGGAGCATCCATCCATCACAAGGGATGAACAAGAGGCTGTTTATAAACACTCTATACTGGGAATTTCTTAATGAGATGATTCCAGTTCCTACATGCAGGGCAGGGCCCTTGTGACTCAGAGGTTGCCAGTTCAAATCCCTAGTGCAGCCAAAAGGCCTCTGGCTGGGAAATATTATGGTAAATTTAGGGTATTTTCAATTTCTCATTGTTGACATACATGCAGACACATAACCTTAAAATTATTTTGTTCCCTGGCTTCATTTTTTTTTTCTCCATGTTTTCCCAATTATTTTGCATACAATGTGTATAAATAATTTATTCTCCTCACTGACAGACTTGTCCTGCAAGAGAACGGTTGCAGGAAAAGAAGATCTTTGGTCAGGCTCCCGCATGTCCAGCTAAAACACACATCAAGAGCAGCTGTCTGTTTACTCTGTGTGTGTGTGTGTGTGTGTGTGTGTGTGTGTGTGTGTGTGTGTGAGTGTGTGAGAGAGGATGGAGGCTGGGCTGGAATTGACATTACAAAAAGTGAAAAAGGTTGGACAAAGGGAGAGGACGTCGGGACACTCGGCGCAGCAGGAATGCTCCCACCATCAACGGTGAGTCCACAACCTCTGCTTCTAACTAACACAACTGCAACATAATCAGAATTGTTCATAAGCCAACACATCGAGGAGCAGGTTACTGCCAGGCACGCTGAATCATAGATAGTATGTAATCACTATATAGTCTTATCTATATAGGTTCAAAGAAGGAATGTTTGAAATGACATTTTGTAATTTTTCAAACAGTGTTCAACACTTAAATGTCATTTCAATGCAATTCCAGCAAGGGCAGATCTTCAATGCAATTCACACCAGCTTAATAATGTAACAGGTGTTGCTTATGAAGGCCAGTTTGTACATGCTGCATTAAGGTCCAGCAGGGTCTGCTAATGTTTTTTTTTATAAGGAATTCAATGTAGCATTCAGCATAAATAACCATAGAAAACATCACAATAACCTCTACAGATCAGAGGAAATACTTTCAATCAAATTCTTTAAGTAGACACAACTGCCTTCTCATGATAGCCAAATACCTTCCAACCACACTCACTCACACATGCTCAGACATACGCTATGGACTTTACTCACCAACACCGAGGCCACTTTAATGTAAGCGCCAGTTTCCTGCGAGGATCAGGAAACAGTCCAGGCCATTATCGAGCTGCAGCTACCAGCCAGCAGCTCTCTGATAAAGAGAGGAGTTTGCCACATGGAGAAGATGTCCTGAACAGGATTTATGATGTGCTGGATTTATCTCCAGGCTTGTACTGTGAGTGATTCAGGACTAATGAGTTCAGGGGGTTTCCACATGCCATCAGTTTGTTTAAGGAAAAGTTGACTTTGTTGCCTTTTTCTCTTTGGTTTTGTGTTACGTGGAAATGCTAGATTTTGCTGTGTTTCTTCGGTGTTTATCTCATCATTCCTTCTCGGTGCACACATTTTCAGGAACGTTGGTGCAATTAGTTGCACAGAAAACTAACCAAGTCAGTGAATGCACCAGAGTCCAATTGTAATAATAACCATGCTTGATGTGAACGTGCCCTAAAAGTCTTTCCCTTCGTCCACTCCTTCTTCTTTCGTGAAACTCATCTCCCAGGGGGCGAGCCCTCATCGTCAGGCCTGGGTCCAACAATGTGTCCAACAGTGTGACACCTCCAGAAGATCCATGGTGACATTTGCACGCTCTTAGATACTGTCCCCATCGTTTAGTGTCACTCTCAGCCCTGCTGCCTGCTCTCTACTCTCTGTCCATTCCTACGAGGTCAGAGAGAGTCGGAGGAATGGCTGATGGCTTGTTTTTCCTCATAATATGGGACGTGACCCACTGCTGTTAACTGAGAAATAACAACAGACCACCTCTTATTTAGTAATGGATTCATGCCGTTTCAGAAACTACCACCAATCTATCTCATAGAGGCCTTTGTTAATTATACACTACACTTCAGACAGATGGTACTCTTCCAATCCCCCCAGAACATATAACACATTGATTTGAATTAGAATAAAGTGAGTTGACGTTTCCTTTAGCACCAACATGTGGTTGACCTTTTTATCTTTCAGTAAAATATCTCAACATCTACCTGGACGGATTGGCATGGTGTTCAAAAGCTCTTAAATATCTAACATTTGGTGTTCTGAATCCTGCAGATGTTCGTGTGGTTCCATAATCCAACACAAGTTATTGACATGTTTTTGACTTGTATGACACAATTTAATTAGTTTCATTCATTTGCTCTTTTTGTTTTTGCTTTTTCCCCAAAAGTGTGATTTATTTCGAAGCTGCATTGTCATCGTGCACTATGATCTCATGTGTAGCAATGTACCCTTTGGACATGATCTTCAAAGATATGACACCGTGTAGCAAGCAACCACATTCCTGTGCCATTTGTCACTGAGATCGATTGTGAAAACTCCAGTGAAGGCTACAACTTCAGTGAGCATTTCTGGCTCTTCTCTAACCCTCTGCTATCCACCGGCCAGTCCTGGTTCCCATAACGAGCCAGTGAAAGGGGTGATATGCGGGTGAAAGGAACCCGTTAATCCTCAGTAAGCATGCTCCATGTCAAACGGCCCTGCTCAGAGAATTACAGGCCAGTGTTGAGGTCACTCCTCTGTCTCCTCTAGGCGGTTCAGGCCTCGACTCCTTTCGCTCTGCCCCAGCCTGGTTAACTGTCTGTGGGGGAGGCGGAGGTCGCCAAACCCCTTAAATCTAACTGCTGTCCAATATTAACTGCAGCACAAACAGAACAGCGGTAAACAAAAGGCAATGTAAACACACTCCCGAAAGCTTGGTGGACAAACATGGGGACACACACACACACACACACACACACACACACACACACACACACACACACACACACACACACACACACACACACACACACACACACACACACACACACACACGCACACACACACACAGTATAGCAAACTTCACAAGCAGCATTTGGTCCATGGAATACTTGTGAAAAACCTAATTTAATGATGGAAATGTTTTTATTCGACTCGTCACATTAAATTGAGAAAATGTTTCCTTTGCCCAGCCCAGCTGTTGCACTCGGATTCATCCATTCAGGCCAAAACCTCAACACACACACACACACACACACACACACACACACACACACACACACACACACACACACTATGAGTGTTGAGTGTCCCTCCCTCAGTGTCCATCCATCCATCCATCCATCCATCCCGGCAGTCTTCTGATCTGTGAAGTCTTGGCTAGTTTCAGCTGTTTGGACCACAGTCCCATCCCTGTCCTTCCTGGGTGTCCCCACTTTCCCTTTTGTCTATCCCCCCAGGGACGGTTAAGACCTCCTCCACCACATCATCTACCACAGACCAAGAGCCTCAGCTGCACTCGTCCTCTTTGCTTTTTAAAAATAGGCTGGGATATCAGCCTGGGCAGCTAAGAGACCTGGACGCATCCTGGGGATTGAGGAATGTCTCTGCTCTTCCCAGATCCTTCATATCTGTGTGAATCCTCTGAGTAATTGTGTGTGTGTGTGTGTGTGTGTGTGTGTGTGTGTGTGAAGATAGATTCCGTATTAGTAACTGGAGAGAGGATCTTCTGTCCAGATGAGAGAGTGGACTGAGTTGGAGATGAGCTTTTCGGCAGGGGGGTTTCTCTCCGCCTCGGATGGTTACTGCTCCACAGAGCAGCTCCAGTATTATGGTGAGTACACAGTGGCGCTTCTGTCTCTTCTAAACTTATCTTTTGCCTTTTACTTTCTCTTCTCCTTATTGTTTTGCTTCTCCTAAACAAGTTGTGTGACATATACATTCTTACAATAATAGATAAAACACTGAAGATGGGACTTATATAAGAAATGCATGATGTCTTAATAAGACTGTTGATGCATGCAATGCCAATACATTTAAACCAGGAAGTACAGGAAAATGGGTGTTCATGTCTCATGTGATTTGAATTTATGGAGACAGTCCAGTGTTATCAGTCAGTGGTAAATTAGTTCAAATGATGCTGTGTCATTGGTCATTGTCATTGGTTCCACTGGCAGGTAGATATTTCTCATCTGCAATAGCAACACTTTTGTACTGTTGTAAAGGATTACTAAACAGATGTTCTCAATTTCTGGAGATAGTTTTGATTGAGTTTGTCCATGTTTCTTTAGATAATAACGTCCAAGGTTTTGGACTCCAACCCTAATACAATGAATGAAATTAATCGTAAATAGATACATTTCCTTTGTGGTGCCCTCATCTTTGACAAATTGCGTAAAATACTATACAATTCAAAAGCAACCATCTCTTTCTAGAATCAGTGTCCCTGTATCTGTGGGTAATCACAGAACACACTGGCCATTGCCCATTTCTATGGGGACTATTTCTTCAGTAGAATGTAGTTCCCATGAAATGTGTTTGCAGTTATCACCTGGGCAAATAAAACCTAAATTATCTGCACTGTTACATTTTTTTTGTAATTTGGTTGGATCTACCCTCTAAAGTGACACCAAAACAAAGGAGGTCTAGCAGACAGGCCCATTAAACTGCTGTGACCTCAGTCCTAACCGAAACACACACAAATAATAATAAAATGCTGTTTATACATTTTTGGAGAAAATTCAATGTTGTGTGTTAGCTGGTTTGTTATTTGAGTGGGTTGACTATGTTGAGACTATGTAACTTTTGAAACTAGAAATTACTCTTTTTTTCTTTAAAGGTCCAGTGTGTAACATGTTTAGATGTTCATTATCAAAAATCTGTGTTGCCCGTTCACAAACTTGTCCTTTTTCATGAATATTTACCACCACCATACATTTGCGTTTGCATGAACTGGGGTAGACGATATATGTCAATGGGTAGACGCTGTCAGTACCCGATCCGTTCCAACTGCACAATCCGTTCTGCGCATGCGCAAGATGTTCGCGCATGCGCTGTGGTACGATGATTTACGACACTCCCTGATCTGTTCCCACACTAGCCTCCACCGGGAAGCTAACGTTAGTTTAGCTAATAGCTAATTCGGGCGGACCGCTAGGTGATTATAGCGGTCTGCCGTTAGCCTCCACTGGGAACGGATTGTGCAGTTGGAACGGATCGGGTACTGACAGAAGCCATTGACATATATAGGTAGACGCTCCATATTCATGCGCCATCTTGAAATACGTTAGCCGGTAAGGGGCATACAGGACATACTGCTCCGCCTTTCGCGTTTTCGTTGTCACATGGTAAACTCACAGGTGCTGCTAATGGGTATCGTAGCTTCCCGGCCCCGGCAAATTTGAAGAAGGAAACATGGAGGGCCACACGTATTCAAAATCAAAATTTCAGGAACAGGAGTCTTCTTCTTCGCCCAGAAAAAGAAAAAGGATATTGAAAAGAGCAAGAGACTGGCTTTTTGAAGGTGAAGGCTACCGTAGCTGTAATACATACTTTGAACTGCGTGGTGCGAGAGAGTTGATTGCGATATATGATCTCAACGCTAGATGGGAGAAATTCCTACACATTGGACCTTTAAACAAATAAAAAATTTAACTCATAAGCAATAAAATAAACCGGTCACGAAAGGCTTGTATCATGTGGATGCGCCAACAGTTTTGTTGTCATTACTTAGAGTTACTCATTGGGGCGGCAGAAACTACGCACTATAGCTTTAACATAAGTTACGAAGGCTCCTTTAAGTAAGTGGATCAGCAAGCAGGGAGGCTGACGATCTATTTTTACTGACGTGTGTCATCAACAAATTCCCCCCTATTGTCTCCCCTCGTGCCCCTAGGAGCAGGGGGAGGGGGGGCTATGGGGGGTAGTTTGCTGGTGTTGTTTGGCTCCCTAGTGTGCGTGGGATGGAAGGGAGGCTGAGGAGTGTTTAGACAGTGTTTGCATGGTTTACAAACAGTGCAGACCACAGCTCTGTCACATGCAGCGAAAGCAAGGACCTCCCGCCCAAACCATCGCCGCCTTATTCTGGTGAAGACAGGAAACATCTGGAGAGAGAGAGAGAACGAAAGAGAGCACAAAAGGAAGGAGTGAGAAGCGGATAATAAGTGATTATTCTGACATTTACTCCATCAGACTAAATACACCAGTTTTCTACATAATGCTGTTGTTTGTCATTAAAACATCCAGACAAAATCTGGGTTCCAAAATTTGTCATCAGTCCTCAATCTTTAATTAGTCGAGGTTGAACACCTGATGATTAATAAATAGTCGCAGTCGCAAAGTATTGAGAGTATCAGCCATTACCATTTCCTTTCGACTTCTCACTGAACACCTTGAGGACATGTTTCAGCCTTTTAGAAGTGATAAGGTGGTGATTAGCAGGGGACATGAGAAGTGTTTCTTTCTGAGAATGCTGCAACTTGACAAGGGAAAGAGAGCAGGTTCAAAGACCAGAGATTTCAGGATGAGAAATTGGTACCACTTTCTATTTAGCAAGCAGTATTGATGGTACTCATCTAACTCTCAGATCAGACTATGTATCAGCAGATATAAAAAAACAAATGTGATTAGGACAACCCTATTTCTTACCGAGACTTGTGGCTTTTCAACAAGAATACAGTATCTTATAACATTGTCTTCAAATAAGGGCTCTTGCTTACAGGCCCTGAGTCCTGGGGCTACGAATCCTCTGACTAGGAGGCCTGTCCAACAATCCGTAGGGACTAAAAGTCAGGATATCACCACCTTTGCTGATTTTATTTGGCCATTGTCCATTTTTTTGTCTTTTGATTATTTTTTGGGCTTTTCTGCCTTTATTTTGACTGGACAGCTAGCTCAGAAAGGGGAGAGAGAGGGGGGGAAGACATGCAGGAAATCGTCGCAGGTTGGACTTGAACCCTGGACCTCTGCGTCGAGGCATAAACCTCTCAGTATATGTGCACCTGCTCTACCCACTGAACCAACCCGGCCACTCAACCACAATTTTAAAGAACACACATTTTTCACATAATCAGATTGATATTATCCCTCATCTTCATGCTACTTGTTTTGCCCTTTAAATTTCCATCTCCAGCAGGCCTGAGACTCTCTCTGTTGGACTCTCCGTTTAATCAGCGCATAACAGATCCCACAGCAGTCCCAGTTGTACTGGTCCAGCTGCTCTTTCAGAGGCTGCCAGTGGTCACACATGTTTTCTCAAAGGAGACAGGACTTGCAAAACACAAGCTGCTGATCCACACTCAAAGACGTTTCAGTCCGTCACAACACTGAACGACATTACTGAATGAAGCTTCCAGAAAAGGGGATCAAAAAATCCTAAATGGCACTGGGAGCTCTCAGCTGCATCCTGTTTAAGTTCACAAAGCCTCATTCTCAGCTTTTTATTATATCCCCCAAGATCCATTAAGAGCAGTAAAGTCACACGAGTCAATGTAAGACCACATTCCGATGATGCTCTTTGTAGCAGCGTAATAGTGTCGCTTAAAGTGTCACCGTTCTGTTCTTGCTGATGCACTTGTTCTCTTCAGAACTCTCACTTGTGTGTGTGTGTGAGTGTGGGGGGGGGGGGTTGACACATTCTAACTGATTATGGTATTGACCAGTTTTCATTTTTGGGAAGGATACAGGGAAATGAATAACCAGGTTTCCCATGCTCTATGTAAACATCACATCCCAAACGAGAAGGGCACTTGGAGAATAGGCATGCCCTATTAAAAGACCAAAACAATGTTTTTGGCCTTCCATAGTTTCCGACTTCCCTACCCCATCTGTGGCGCTCAGACCCAGTCCTATTGGCTTCTACTGACACGTACAACTGTAAATACCAATTATTTATCTATAATTTCATTACTTTTAAAGCTCAGTAATTTAAAACTGAAATCTGCTGGGCACTGTAGTTTTAAGCAAACATTATTAGGCGGCTGCATATATGAAAAAAAAACACCAAACCCTAAAAAAATTCTAACAACAGCTGTTTTTTGTAGTATTAGGTGTCCTTAATAACATACTAAAAGTTTACCAAAGTTTGACCACTATAAAAGTGTAATTTTCAAGATGACGTCCAAGATTGGCAGGAAGCCATGCAGGAAGCCCTCAAAATATCCTAACTCCTTCATTATTTGACCTAGCCAAGTAATCTTGGTGTCAAACCACATGTTTTCTGGGTCTATGAATCCATTGGACTTGTCTAAATTGCACTGACATGATGACATACTTATGGAATACATTTTGTGAGATTACTGTAAGGTTTTGTTTTTTTTGGGGTTAACCAGAGATGTAAACGATTTAGCCTATGTCATGTACAGTAACTCCTATTCAGTACGCGTTTTGGACACATATCCTTTCTTTGCTAAAACACAGACTTAACATTCCCAAATGTTACCCAAAAGTAACTTAAATTACTTTTACCACCACCACACCTAGGGCTGGGCGATATGGAGAAAATTGAATATTGCCTCAATATCGATATCATGATATTCTTGACCAAATACCTCGATATCGATATTGAGGCAATATTCTAGGGTCGACAATTGGTGCTTTAACAAAATATCTTCCCACTTAGATTTTAGATAAATATCATCAGTAATGTTGACAAAATGTCTAAGTGGGGAAAAGGCAAATAATAGAACAGCTAGAACAGTCTGGTAAGTTCAGAAAATGACATCACTTTACTGTAATGCAGCCTAACCTTGGCCGATATAACAGCTGAACACACTCGTGGCATTCTTTCTACAGTGGAAATCAAATATTCAAAAGTTCTTCACAACTCTGTTGCAGAAGTTCCCATAAATGTGTGGCACTTTTCTGTCCAGTTCATCTCAAACCAGCTCAATGGGGTTTAAGTCTGGTGACTGTGCTGGCCACTCCATGTTTTTAAGCTTACCATCTTTTTCTTTTTTCCTAAGGTAGTTCTGTCATAGCTTGGACTTATGTTTTGGGTCATTATCTTGCTGTAGGATGAACCCCTGACCAACCAGGCGCATACCAGAGGGTACTGCATGGCGCTGCAAAATGCTGTGGTAGCCGTTTTGGTTCAGGGTGCCTTTCACTCTGTACAAATCACTGACCCTGGATCCAGCAAAACAGCCCCAGACCATCATGCTTCCTCCTCCACGTTTGACAGTTGATGTCACACACTGAGGAACCATCCTTTCGCCTACTCGATGGCGTACAAAAATCCTGCATGATGAACCGAAGATTTCAAATTTTGATTCATCTGTCCATAGCACCTTCTTCCAGCAACTCGACCTATCAAACCTGCAGCTCGAAGTCTTCTCTTTACAGTTGAAACTGAGACTTGCTTATTACGACCACTATTAAGCTGTGCTTGAAGCTGTTGTCCTGTGAGCCGCCTATTACGCAAGCTGTTGACTCTCAGAAACTTGTCTTCTGATTCTGTTGTGGCTTTGGGTCTGCCAGACCTCTTCCTGTCAGAGTTTCCCCCCCTTTTCTAAGTGCCTTTTGATGGTAAAGAATACTGTACTCACTGACACCTTGACTTTCTTCGCAATTTCTCCGTAGGAAAGACGAACATTTTTAAGTGTTATGATGGTCTGTCTCTCTTCCATTATTAATTGCCTTTTTCCCGCCATTTTTATAGCAACACACTACTTTCTGCAGTACAATACTGTTCATATAATGCTCACGAAGGTATGGTACCACAGTGTGTTCCAACAATACTTTTATACAAACAGAGGGGGTTGTAAGTAATCCAGACAAGTTGAACACCTGTGGGAATTGGTAGCAACAACTTTCAAAGCTTGATCAACCTCCATTGCTGCAGAACAGCTTTACGTTGGTAACCCATTTCTTGTTCCCTGAAAAAAGCCTTTTTGTAAAATTCTGAAATGTACATTATTTTTCAGTTTTGGGTAACCTTACTTTTTTTTTAACCTCAGGCAGTTCACCACTTACCTTTGTACCATTTCTAGCTATTCATTGGACTTGAACAGCTAAAATTTCAATAAAAAACTAAAAAGATTGGGGTGTTCTAAAACCTTTGACCGGTGGTGTATATTACAGAACAAATGTCTTATTCTCAGACACATGCTCAGTGTCATTTTATGGGGGTATCAAAAGAACATTAGAAAGATTTCTAACACATGACAAAGGCCATCAATGTGAGTGTATTAAGAGAGGATGACATTGTTGGATTAGCTTGAGGAAAAAGTACACTCCAAATGCAATTCTGACCATGAGTCATATTGTTGTAAACCGAGAAATTTGCCCCATTTGCTGTAAAAACTTAAGAGATGGCTCTGATGTGGTAGAGGTTCATCAGAAGGGAGCTGATGGACAGAAACCACCAACACTAGGCAAAACGATATGAGAAATATGCAATTACTTAAGGGAAATTTTATTATTAAATTGTAATTGTATTTGCCCTTATTTTTTGCATAAATATGCTTGTAACCAATTGCTTTAATATATATAATTGTGCTTGTAATTAGTTATTTATCATACAAATATGCTAATATATAGAATATTACATGGCTAAAACATGTATAAGGTACCATTATTCATGGTGTAATAGGAATACAAAGGAGTAATGGTCTTTTTAAGGACCTGGCGGCCGCCATTTTGAAAATGGGGCCTTTCTTGAAGTCAGACTTTGGTAAACTTTTAGTATGTTTTTAAGTACATCTGATACTACTGTAAACCACTGAAAAATCTTTTGTTAGAATTTTTTTGGGGTCAAGCCATATTTGCAGCTGACTATACTCAAACAGAAGTAAATCGGGCATTTGTTGGGGACTATTTTCAGCTGTGGGTTAATGCACATTTTTGTCAAGTGAGTATTTCCAACAGCTGGATGGTGTATGTAGGATTGATTCAAAAATATATTACAGTGCCTATGTTCAATGTAATGAAGGAACATGTCACCCAGCGCAAAGGTGTGTCTCATTGATGTGTTTCTAATTTTCAAAAACAAGTGAGCTCTATGGAACAGATCAATAATATGTATCAGGCTTTTGCTTCACAGATAGTAATGATCAATAGGATCAGTTCACTGTGGATTTTAAGTCTTTGATTTCATAGAATGAGCAGAGAGGCCGCACCAGTCACGATGCACTATTTTCCAGGAAGTGGCAGTTCTCCAGGAAGTTAATAATTTTCTAAGAACTTCAAGTTCCTTTTTTGTGTGGTCTTTAAATGTCAGATCTAAATGCCTAAATACTCTTGCTTGCAAAGTTTCACACAAAATTCCAAAAGCCACAATTGGAGTGGTCTGTGTCTGCAGGGGTACTACGATTAAATAAATATTGATTTCATTCATTCATTCATAACATGCATGAATGGAAAAAAAAGGAACAGGAAGAAGAAAATCGTATGATACCTGTCACTTATTTGTGCACATCAAAAAAAAACAAAAAAACAGCTGCTTCATGAGTGAATCAACCCCAAACCTCACCCCAAACACCAAAAATGATCAGTACTACCTATCTTTACATTTAATTATTATTATTTTAAGCGTATTAGTCAACATTTTTCTTATAACATTCCTGTATTTTTTTCTTATACAAATTCTTAAATTTACAAACACTTTTGCAGCACTTCAGTTCACGCTTGTTCAGTTCATCTCTGACCTACAAAACCATTAATGCAAGTTTTTGTCTCTGGACTTCCATCTTTTTCCATTACAGACATGCTGGCTGACCCTCTGGGCTACCCCCTTCAGGACCCTGACCTCCAGCTGCTCCCGTACAGCCAACAACAGTACAGCCCAGCCAACCTGCCCTTTTCCCTCTATAGCTCTCCACCTTCCTCCACCTCCTCCTCCTCTTCCTCTTCGCAGCCCTGCCATCCTCAGTACCACTACAGCCCTCATTGCCTGGAGGCCCCCTGTGATCCCAGCCCCGAGCCTCACTGCGGGGGCCTGGCTCAGGGGCTCGGAGCGGTGGGACTGCCCCTGGGGCGGAGGACACGGGTCGGGTCGGGAGGGAAGAGCAGAGGCCAGGAAGAGCTGTGTGTGGTGTGTGGAGATAAAGCGTCAGGGTATCACTACAACGCTCTTACCTGCGAGGGATGCAAAGGTATTTCTCACTTTTCAATTTTGTATTCTCTTTTTATTCTGTTCTCCAATGCTGCATAGTTGTATTCGGGTAAGGCTTTGTTTTAAACTCACCTGGTCCTTCCTTCCCATTCTCCACTTGCAGGTTTCTTTAGGCGTAGTGTGACAAAAAAGGCGGTGTATCAGTGTAAGAGTGGCGGGGGCTGTGAGATGGACATGTACATGAGAAGGAAGTGCCAAGACTGTCGGCTGAGGAAGTGCCGCGCCGTGGGAATGCTGGCTGAGTGTAAGGGACCTCTACTGTACTTTAACTTAACAAAAGTGTTAATGAGAGTGATCAATACATCCTTAAACTGATTTAAAGTGAGTCTGAAAATGCATATTTTTTGTCAGGCCTTCTGACGGAGGTGCAGTGCCAGTCCAAACGACTGAGGAAAGGAGGTAAAGGCAGAGGACAGGAGGAAGAGGAGAACACAGAGAGCAGGAGGGTCAGCTCTACCAGCAAGCTACCTGGACAGGTAGTAGAAAGCAGGCGTGGCTAGTGGCATGGCTCTTGCGATGGCAGTGTTGGTCTGCTCCAGACTGCCTCTTAATTCAGTCACGCCATCAAATTTTGAACAGATATTCCTGATCCTCAGAGGAAGAATCCTACTGACTTTGGTAACCCCTTGACTTTTTCTCTGGCACCACCATGAGGTTGGCATTTTTCCTGCCTAGTGTCAGCGTGTTAGCATGTTGACGTCAGCATTTAGCTCAACGCACTGTACTTCAGCCTCACAGAGCCATTAGCATGGCTGTAGACAATCTGTTGATTGTGACTGTTTAGTTTGAATGTTGGGTTGAAGGATGCTTCACTTATTTAAATTCTGAAATGGTTGGTTGGTTAATTGGTTTTATGATTGTTATGACTGTTATATATTGTTGGCTGGTTAGATCGCTGGGTGGTTTGTTAGATGGTTGGTCATTTTGTGGGTTTTTTTTTTTTGGCTGGTGATATTATTATTACCTGTACAAGAAGAGTGTAAACTCTCATCCTCCCTGGTCAGATTCACACAACCTGTATCTTTCATCTCAATGGCACTTTCTATCTTGTAGTTTTAGCATGGGAAAGTGATAATCCTGATACTGGTTTAACCATGTGTTGTTAACTTCCATCTGCACCAGGCTTTGTCTGCCAGTTTAACCCGAGAACAAAAGTACATTGTGGACAGGATGGTGGAGGCCTATCGACTGTACAGAGCACAGGACAGCAGCCACTCCAGGGTAGGTCACAGTGTGGCAACAACAGTGTTGGACCAACAAAAACAGAGTTGCATGTTTTTATGTTGCCCTCATGGTTTCTTGTCTGTGTCTGCTCAGTTGTTTGAGTTTCCCTGTACAGAAGAAGTGGGGGGCTTGTCTGATGTTTTATCACCCCACCTGCAAAGACTGCTACAGTTTGCCAGGACAGTGCCAGGTAAAATGGACTGGATGACATTCTGAATCTATAATCTGCTTTCTGCTGTGTTCACTGGAGAAATAAATCTATAACCTAATAAATGGGAAATATTCTGGAGATCAAAGAGAAGTGATTCAAATGGTTTATTCCATATCGGATTACCTGAAACATGATAATACCACATTAACAGTAGGCCATTTAAAAAAAAAAAAAACTTTTAACAGGTAGGACGGACCGGTTTGTTTTATTCACTCACGACTAGCGAACTGCCCCCATGAACAAATTTTTTAATTCTGGACATTTTAATGCCCCACAGTTATATAGTTTATAGAATATTATATTTGTAGATCCTAGACAAAACTGACAGAAGGGCGGGACTCAGAGAAAAAGTCACACAGCACAGTTAGGCTACGGATATTCCAGAGCCATGGCTAACTTAGATTCTAACTTGCACAAACCTCAGTCAGATGAGTCAGGCAGACTAGACTAACATGTTCAACTAAACAACCCCTCTGTCCCTGCACTCTCTCTGCTACTGGGGAGGGGGGGCAGGTTAACAAGGGGAATGCATTTTGGGATGGGATGGGATAGAGACTTCCAAGGACACGCTTGTTGGAATACTGCCCTTGTGAAGTTTTGTATTTGGTTTCCAAATGGCACTTTTTGCTTGATTATAATAATAAAAACTACAAGATGAAGAGTCAAGTAGACCAATGGACATAAATAAATAAGTACAAAATGTTATAGATGTACGTACTGCCACCCATCATGATTGCCATTGTGTTGAGTGAGTGATGATAACACACACATGGAGAAAAAACATCAAATTCTGTATCAAATTCTGTAATTTAATCAACATATCACTCATTGGAAATCCTGAAACTTGAAGGAGCATATACTGTATATAAAAACAAATAATGATGTTCCCCTCACAGGTTTTGACCTCCTGGATTTTTCCGACCAGAGTTGTCTCCTGTCTGTGTCTTCACTGGAGATCATGTTCCTGATCTCAGCTCAGCAGTTCTCCCACAACCCAGCAAGCTGTCCAGGTGAATACACTCGCACACACACTTTTATGATTCATACTAGTTCAGTCTGATATTTAGTTTTTTTTAAAAATCATTTATTTTACTCCATTATCAGCCCTGCAGATTTTCAGAATGACAACACACAACTGGCTGAGAAATGTAGAGTCTAAGGAAAACATCTACAGTAGGACGCTGGTCAACTCAGGTGAATCCAGACATACACTCACTCAGAACATAAAATCAGATCTTACAGGCTGTGAAAAAAAACTAAAATCAAGGTATTTCACATAAGACATGAACAATTTCCCATTTGCCGGTGGTAAACAGGTGGCAGTGAGGATCTCCTCGGGCCAGTGCTCAACTTCTTCCACAGCATGGCAACGCTGCGGGTGACAGATGTCGAATACACCCTGCTCACTGCAACAGCTCTTCTCTGCTCAGGTCAGACCAGGAATCTGTACATTTGGTCTGAAATAATTAGAGGTGTGACGAGATTAAACGTGACGAGATTTCTCGTCAAGGTCAAAAGTGTCTCGCGATATCAGAACACAAGTGCAGAGCAGCAGCCTTGAAATTAGCATAGAAAATCCCCCGGCCGTTCTCCACAGTTGACTCTGAGTTTACTTTTGCAGAGCGATAGCGGAAGAAAAAAGCTGCCTGTAAAACCCATTGTTAGAACGTTAGCTACAGACACAGAAATGGCACATACTAAGGGAAGCTCATTGTGGGACTGGCTCTAGTGGCTGTAATTCTGCACCAAGGATGAATTTCGGGAAAGAGACTTCAGATACAGTATTAGGGGACCACTAAGGTCTATATAAAAGAGACTTCAGATACAGTATTAGGGGACCACTAAGGCCTATATAAAAGAGACTTCAGATACAGTATTAGGGGACCACTAAGGTCTATATAAAAGCATCCAAAGAGCACCATGTCATGGGACCTTTAAAATGAGTCGGGAAGCAGACAGCAAAACCTTACTTTACTTTTAATGATATTAAACAAAGAGAAATGTTCTCGCTTTGTCCTATAATGGTCATAAATCAATACAAGAGTAGCCTACTTCCTTGTTTAGTGCTGCAATTAAAAACAATGCCGAGGAGAAAATAGCATCTGTCTTCACAAAAATCATCTGTTGAGTGTTTGATGGTAATTTATTTGTGCTTTAGAATGTAATCAATGTGAAACAATAGTCAAATAAGCTGTTTTTCTCTCTGTCTACTGTACAATGACAAATTCAAGTACAAAACATTTGGTCTCAACCACTGCCAGAAAACGATTAGTTATGTTGTAACCTTGGTTCTCTGAGTGAAGAGACTCTCTCTCTCCACCAAACATATGGAAGAAGTAACAGTGTAACTGTTAGTTATACAGGAGAGAAGCCAGTCATTTGAGTTCATGGCAAAACCTTCAAGTTTTCATTTTGTGACTTGCGATTGAATAAAGAACTATTTTTCCGGTTTCATTTCTTCATTCAAGTTTTCTGTAAAATAGTGTCAAAATCTCGTCTCGTCTCGTGAGCTGGGTGTTTCGTCAAACCCCTAGAAATAATCCAATCAGCAGTCAAGTCAAGACATGCAAATGCTCAATTCAACTGAAAATAATCATTATAAACCAATCTGGAGCTCTTCACCAGGTTGTGATAGTAAAATGATTTACTCAGTCTGTCTCAAAGGGTCTGACTATAAACGTCATCAAGGCTTAAAATGGCTCCATAGTATGACAACTGACAACAACTTCACTCATGTAACACATTTGATTTTTTTATATCCAGTAGCTGTTTGGAAACTTGAATGCGTCTGTGAATCCGAACTAACCCTTTACACCAAAGTCTATCTCACAATTTTAATGCGGTGTAAATTTTTTTTCCAGTTGGGAATTAATTAAATTGATTAGTCCTACACCACATGAATGCAGCACAAACGCCCTATCCTATTATCTGTGTTAACGAAAGTAAAAAATAATTTGTGAATACTCTGTGATTGGGATCCACTCTTAAATTGAATGGGTTCTTCCTTGGCCCATGCTACATCCTTCAATCAAAGGTTCTTAATTGTTATGACATACTATACTATGATTTTCTGTCACATTTTTTATGACATATTATACTAAAATTATTTTGTAAACATTTTTTAAGACATACTATACTCTGAATTTCTTTATGACTTTTTATGACAACTATACTGTGACTTTTCTTTTATAACATACTATACTATGACTTTTTATGAGCTACTGTACAATAACTTTTTATGACATTTCTTATGACATATACTAAGATTTTTTGTATGACTTTTTAATGACATACTATGCTATGATTGTTTATGACATACAATAGTATGACTTTTTTATTACATACTATACTATTTTGTTACATATTGTATGGCATACTATGACATTTTTATGACATGTTTTTTTTTTAAATTAACTTTACTATACTGTTTTTATGATTTTTTATGACATACTATACTATGACTTTTTTATGACATTTAATAACATACTATGATTTTTTGCAAATATTTTTCATCACATACAATACTAAGATTTTTGAATGAGTTTTTATGACATACTATACTATGATTTTTGTTTGCATTTTTTTTTTTTTTTTTTATATCTTTGGCATACTATACTACAGTATGACATTTTTTAACAAAGAGCAGGACTTTTGCACACTTGTAGATCAACAGGTGCATAGGAGAAGACCATGGGTCGACTTGACAATGCAGAACTAAAGACTCCTGCACACTGTCCTCTTCACTTGCAGTCAGATATATATAATTACTGTTTCAGTACACAAACCATCAGGTTATTTAAAAAAAAAAAAATGTCCTGATGGTCTGTGTACTGAAACGTCACTATTAAATATTAAATATCTATTTCTATGTTACGCCAGCTCTGTGTCCCTGTCCTGCAGACCGTGCGTCCCTGCAGGCTGCCGGCTGCGTTGAGAAAATGCAGGAGCTGATCCTTGACCTGCTGTCCAGGGTGTGTGGGGCCCAGGCTGGAGCTGCGCGAGGGGGACCTCAGCGGTTTGGCCGCCTGCTGGGCAGACTGACGGAGCTACGAACCCTCCGTCACAACTACCTCCTCCTGACGAGACAACCGCATGGACACTGATGGAGAGGACACACTGGAATAGTGAACACCACCACTGTCATCTCTGGCCAGTTTCAGGTTTGAAATGAAGGACTCGATGATCCTGTATGAGCTGAGAAATTGTACAAAAACCTCTTGACAATGCAACGTTCACCTGACATTGACTGGACGGTGTTGGATTCTTTGGTCTTACACATAAATCTGCCACCATATCCTCCGTTGACTTCAGTTCATTCAGTCCTGCAGTCATTGAATACTATACATTGGAACTGAAATATTTGTGGACTGCTTTAGTTTGGACTGAAGATATTTTATAGGTCTTTTAACTGTTGTATACAGCTAACATGTACCCTTACAGTATGTTTCACTGTGCTGAGTATTGTTAAAATAAAACTAAAGTGCAAACTGTGTGCTTAGCTGGAGTTGATCACTGGAAAAGATCATTTTCTAACTAAAATTGGGGACTAAATGGACTTTACTTTCACCACACCTAGAGCTCTTCAAGAGAGTTTGAACTAATGGTCTGACTTCCTGCTTGAAAAGCATTTAAAATATAATCAAATATTACTAGAACAAGAACTTCTCACTTTTGGTCGTAAAAAGAAAATACACAAATCTGCAGTCAAGTATCCCAAAAATATTTTTAATAGAGCATTTATTTCCCACAATGTGGAAATACTGATTCAGACAAAATACTTGGTGAGCAGGTAAAATATGCAGGTAGTACAAGTTTATAAAGATGTATTTTTCCCATTGATAAAACGGGGCTCTTGACAATAAATAGAATCTTCTGGGGGTCAACAGTGAATGATGGCGGTTGGTCTTGAGTAAAATCAACATCAAACCATTTGAAATCAGCTGTTAAAATGTTGGCTGCATGTTTTTAAAAACTCACTCCATTTGTTTTAAATAAGATTTAATTCTCAACTTTAACCAATATAACTTTATTTCTATAGTTCTGTCTTCCATAAATAAAATATTTCTCTTTGTATCAAAAAGAGAATTTAAATACAAAGAACAGTGGCTCATTGTGTTGTATGCTCTGAATGCACACACACACACACACACACACACACACACACACACACACACACACACACACACACACACACACACACAGAAATTACATCAAAGACAGGCTAAGTACACTGCAGCAAATCAGGAATTATTTCATCTCTAAAATTATACACGTCGCTTTGCCCCTTTTGGGTTGATTGAAATACGCATTTTAAAACAGCAACATTAAATTAAATTGGGTTTAATAATACACACACATATGTACACAAAGTGTGCCTTTATAATATACAATTGTCTTTGTAAAAGATTAAAATGTAAAAAGCTATTGTATAAAAGATAGCAGTGATCCATTCATACGTCTTCTGTGTTTCATATAAACATGTCAAATCTCTTTTCTGACAATTTGATTCCTTGGCAGTAGCATTATACAAAATAGAGGGAAATTATTTTGAATTGGATCCAGACACTCAGCTTCAACACATCCAGGTGGAGTAAGCAGATACCTCGATGCACCCCTGAACAGAGATTTAACGCTTTCTGACCGCAGCCAACGGGGGACCAAAAGGTAACTTCATTCACATCTGGAGCTCCACATCCACAACGACACAAAGGCAAACACCACTGCTCAGTGTGTCAGACACTAGTGGTTTGGTAACAGACTACAGTCCACGACACTGTGCTGAGCAACAACCTCTTCAGACCACAGTGTGAATACAAATTCAACTCGCAGTAAGACCAACCTGCTGCCTTAAGACCAAAGAGAGATGCATAGTGGCTGTCTGTGGGTGCACACAGGGCTCACCGTTGCCCTCTACAGGTAGTTGGAGGCCACAAAGCCATGGCTGTGGCTGACTCGGCTCTGGTGCATCATGGCGCGGTCGTACGCCACCTGGACGGACTTGCGGATGCTGGACTTGCGGCCCTCCATTATGCGCAGCTTGTCCGCTGTGTCTTCTACACCCAACGGTGTCAGCTTATCACGTGGGAGCCACTGCCTACAGTATCAAAGACACAGATTGATGATTAGCACTTTCAATGCTTTACACCTATTTGCATCATTCGGACCTATTAATATGTGTTCAATGTAAAGATATACATATGATGAACATAAACAAAACATTTTATTTACAAAAAAAAAAAAAAAAAAAAAAAAGTCATTTTTTTTTTTTCAAATTAACACAAAACAACCATTTGTCTGTTTTTAAGAGCAGCAGCTTTGCTCAGGAGTTATGATTCAGCCAGCTGAGGGTCTCACTGTGGCAGGAGGAGCACTTGCACTACATTTGGGCATGTCTGTTTGACCCTCACCATGTTCGCTTGTTGTCAAAGAAGAGCACAAGGTAGAGCCTCTCGTTGGTCTCCTCCTGCCTCTGCTCCCCCAGACAGAGGACCTCTTTGGGTGGGACAGGGATGGGCACCCCGTTGTGGAGCAGGCCCTCCTCAGGCATCTCTGGGTCGATGATCTGGAACAAACGCACAGTCAATCTCACAGGAAACGTAGGTCTGTTTCTAGCACTGCACTCTCACACAGCTGTTCTATGAGATTGAAATTCTTAATTAAAAAGGGAATAACCCCTTGAGGCAGTCGGAGCTCCGCTCTCTGTCAAGATGCAGAGACGTCAGATATGCTTGCGCTTATGCACTCTTGGGTACCGAAATTTGGCACGGTTTGATTTAAAGTGAATTTGTCCTCGGTAGTACCAACGTTATTTTTTATTTTGAATGTGTTCTGCAGAGAAGGGAGGCTGGCGTTGGTCACATGGTAGATATCGTTCATATACATTTTTATTTTATTTTATTTTTTTAAACTAGTTAAGGCGGCAAGCGTGTGTTGCTCAGGTGGCCGCCTAAGCTGCAAAGTGCTGCGGGAAACCCTGCCATTTGTTGACAGCTCATATTAAATGGTGCTTCAGTAATATTAGAACAAAGGATTACCAGCGCAGGATAGGAGGGATATCCCCGACACTTGGCCCACACCAGATCTAGAGGCTCCAGCTCCGTCCCATCCTCAGACATTTGGCTGCTGATGCCTGCAAAACAGCAGCAGACGGGGAAATCATTTTATTGATACAATAAAAGACACTCAGGCATGCATATTCCCAATGAGGTTATAGTGTTATATTTGTAACACAAAATGTCCTATGCTTAGGGCACATTTGTGAGCGGGGGCGACGGAAAAAGAATGCCATACAATAATGCACAGCAGAAAAAAAAGCTATATAAATTCAGGTGAAGTTGAAAAAAATTTAAATAAAAGACATACCAGTGTAATCTGAGTCTCCGTTGACTATCTCCAGAAAAGGAACTTTGGAAAGAGCTGGTTTCCCGAGGCTTCGCTTAGGTGGTGAGCTGCTGTAAGACAGCACATTGTATTGTCAATGTATTGTCAATCATTACAATAACCAAAGAACTGCTTACAACAGATAGACCATGTCTTACATTTCTTTGTGCAGGACTGGACAAGGGCTGTACTCAGAGTCTGATCCGCCGTCTTTGTGCTTGTTGAAGCCATTGGTCAGCCCTGAAAGCAAATGAGAGGAATCGCAGAACAATCTTAGAAAACCAGGGGAAAACTAGAGAGAATAGGACCAATCTAAGCATAGATATCTTTAGTCTCATCTCGGTCGCAATTAAAACAGCACTAGAGAGCTAGAACGACAATCAGTGCAAAACAGCAATAATCACAGATAATGGGGGATGCAGGGGTGGTGTAAGGGTAGAGGGAATTGGGCAGTTGTTGGTTTTGTAGATTTGGTAGCATGTGGATCAGTTTCCTCACCACAAAAGAGAAAGAACAAGAAGATGGTAACCTGATGTGATAAACAGATAATAAGTTGAAGACTGCTCTTAACTCTTGAAGATAAGGGAGGACATGTCTGTTCTGAAAGCAAGAATGTAGCTACATTTAACATTACTTCAAATTTAACAGCTGCAACTGCACTCATAACAAGCCATACATCACTTCACATGTATTTGCTGTCTGACATGTTAACTGGTAGCTAATAACAAATGTAAAGTCAGCACATTTAACTTCTTGAGAAGCTCGTCCAAAAACAGCTAAATGATTTTCTGGGTAATAATCATATTTTATTCGATATGCAATCTGGTTTTCGGAGGGGACATGGGTGCATAACAGCCACCACAAAGGTCCTTGACGATGTAATTACAGCATTAGACAGTAAGCAGATCTGTATTGCCACTTTTATAGACCTCTCCAAGGCCTTTGACTCCGTTGACCATAGGATACTTTTACATAGACTTTCCAGTATTGGTCTGTCCACCTCTGCCTGTGATTGGTTTGCCAGTTATCTCACCAACCGTGTTCAGCAATTGAAGGCTGAAACCATCATGTCTGATCCACTTATCTCTAAAGGGGTGCCTCAAGGTTCCATCCTGGGCCCAATCCTTTTTTTTATTTACATCATGGACATAGCCAGAGCTGCTGGCACCTCACAAATTCACTTTTATGCAGATGACACCATTTTGTACTCAGTTGGTTCTTCTCTCACCTCTGCAGCTTTTAATCTTAAACTAAGCTTCACCTTGATAGAACAGTTCTTTGACAATCTCCACCTCTGTATTAACAGTAGTAAGACAAAATGTATAATTTTCAGCTGAAAACCTGTTACTGAGACTCCACTGACAATCACCTGCATGAACGGTATGGCTATAGAGTATGTCGAAACATATAAATACCTAGGTATCTGGTTGGATTAATCTTTGTAATTTATTACACATATCAAGAACCTTCAAACTAAAGTCAAAGCTAGACTAGCCTTTCTTTTCCGCAATAAATCTTCCTTTACTCATGCTACCAAATGCATCCTTGTTAAGATGACAGTATTGCCATTTTTGGACTATGGCGATACCATTTACAGAATAGCTCCAAACAGCTCTAAAAAAAACTTGATACACTATCATTCAGCCATCCGTTTTGCCACTAATGCACTTTTTCATACTCATCACTGTGATTTGTATAACTGGTGGGCTGGCCCTCCCTTCACACACGGCAGCTTCATCATTGGTTTTGCTTCATATACAAGACAATCTTGGGCAAGACACCTTTCTATTTGTCATCTCTTTTTCATGTTGCTCATAACACCTATCACACAAGATCAAGTAATTTTATTAAGTTTAGTACCCCCTCTACTTCTACTACCTTTGGACGCAATGCCTTCTGCTTTGCAGCAGTACATGATTGGAACACACTACAAAATACTCAGAAACTTATGTCTCTGATCCCAATTTCCACCTTTAAGCTTAATCTTCAAAACAATATAGTCGATTCCTGTTCCTGCTGATAAACACGAATCATATTTATACACATATACTTAAGCATTTTATTTTTTCTCTTTGCCGTCTACTTTTATTTTTTTTTATTTGCTTGTTCTGTGTGTTATGTGTATGACATGTATATGTTTAGTTGTAGAGTACGTTTTCATTTATTTCTGTAGCCTCTTGGCCAGGTCATGTTTGTAAATGAGAAGTTGTTCTCAAACAGTTTACCTGGATAAATAAAGGTTAAATTAAAAAAAGGTCTAAAACACTGCCCTGAGTGGAGGATCTTAAACTTTTGTCAGGACTAAGTAAAGCTTCTCACCACTTTCCAGTGTATGGTTTGGTGTCTTCTCCAGCTCACTATCTGAGCACATGTCTCGACTGGGGGTCCATTGTTCATTGAGGATGGGGGGTCCGGGGCTTTTCTGTGGGGTCTTGGATGGAGTGGACAAAGGTGTGGTGGATGGGGTACTGGCTGTGGAGTTGGGTGCTGTTAGGGCATTGCTTGCATTGTTGTCCTGCTGCCCTTTTCCATTCAGCAAAGGATTGTCTCTCTCTCTGAACAACTTGGTTCCATTTTTTGCCTTTTTGAACAATACAGAGGTTCGTCGTCCAACTCCCCCAGTGGTGGGCCGTGGGGGGGTGCTGAGCTCTGGTAAGCCGTTGGCCACCGCCTGTCCTTCACTGTGCAAAATGGGAGGCGCAAGCCGCTCCTGTGCTTTAGTGCAATTCATATTCTCTGTGGTGCTGTCTGAGAGGTCACCGTCCATCTTTAGGCGTTTGCAGGGCCAGCTGGCGGACTGAGGCTCCCCTGTGATTGGTCGCAGGGTGGGAGGCTCCAGAGGTGCGCCCCCAAGTCGTGGAGGAGGAGCCGGCCCTGTAGGTTCCAGTGTCGGGGGCGAAGTGGATTTGAGGTCTTCTGGAAGATAAGAGGAGAAAAATTCAATTCAAATTTCACTCAGTGTTTATTTCAAATGAATGTCCATTTAGTATGTAGTGTGATGTGGTGGTGTAGTGTTCATACTGGAAAATGGTGTCACTTAATAATGGTTTACATTTCATTTAAACAGTCTAACCACAGTCTAAAGGGAGTTGAGATATTCTGTAGATATGGAGAACCTTATCAAGACGAGTGAATAAATAACTTTGCTCTCACAACCGTACACCAGCAACATGGTAACATGGCAGTATTTTATGACTCAACTGACAAATCACAGGTGTTCTGCTGTACTCCTCTACAGTAGCAAGAGACTGTTTGACTGGACTAGCCTGTAGTCAGAAGTGGGATGACATGGCATGACTGTACGTGGCCAATGGAGAGTGGTGAGTCCATGAGAGTGATGTATAGAAGAGGTGCAGACATAGAGTGCACTGGGAGAGAGTAGTTGTGAGGCAGCCATGGCTAACGAGACTCTGTTGGCCCCTACTTACTAGACTGGAGACAGTGGGGTGGTTGGGGTTGGTGCGTGGGGGGGACCCTGGCTCAATTACCTGAGGACAATGTTCCGTTAGCTTATGTTCACAACTGGTCTCATTGAAGAAAAAAAAAAAAAAAAAAAAAAAGAGGCTTTTAAAGGTTCATGCATTGGCAATTTCATACTGTTGAAGGGTCAGTGCTTTTCATCACCCACCTTTGTCCAAAGACAAAAGGCTGGTATCTGGCTTGGCGTCTTTGTCATCATTTTCCTCGTCATCTTCGTCCTCATCGTCTTCCTTCAAATGTCCATTGTGAAGGCTGTGGCGGGGGTGTTGGCCCTGCCTGTAGCGGATGTTGTTGATCTCGCGACGAAGTAGGCGGATGCGTCGAGTTCGGGCGCCACTGCATCTCATTGAGGTGACAAAGTCCAGCTTTTCTAACAGCTCCTTCAGCTGTTCCTCCACTGTCATATGAAGCCGGTTGTCTGGATCCAGAATGCTGTCAACTGGACACAACAGGAAAGAGTTAGGCTAAGAGTGAAGCTAGCGTGCTTTTTCCATGAAGGTACAACAAACATGAGTTTAATACTGATTAGCTAATAAGCACGTAGAACAAACGAGCAAGCCAAAATAATAATATAATAGTGTAAATGTAATAAATAATGCATAGATTCTCTTTTGCAGAGGTGTACACGAATGTGATTATGGCCTGTAGATGTCTAATAGCAGACAACAAATGCACTGGAGATGGTACAACTAACATTTTGTGTATGGTCTTTTTTGGGACAAAATCTTTAGTAAACTGTTTTTTTATTTGTGTAAGTTACAGGGTATGTTTGTTTCCCCTGATTGCTAAGACCATGCAGGGCTCCACACTAACTTTTTGCCTTGGTTGCACTGGTGCGCCTAACTTTTTTTATTTAGGTGCACCAGCACAAAATTTAGGTGCACCCAAATTTTTCCTCGCATCGCCTTAACGCTGAATGCCGATATATAGCTCTGAAATTTTTACAAAGTGGGCTAAATGTTCAGTTTTAAGTCAAAGCCACTTTTCACAAGCTCTTTTATTAAAAACAGATTGTGATTAAAATAAAATGCAAAGACAGGGTTTCCTTTACCAGTTTGAAAATATACAGCTGCAACACAAGTAAATGAAAGTTATCTAAAATAAATAGCCTAGGATATATAAAAAATATATATATCTGAGAAAGCTCCTTCATAAGCTTTCAACAACAATAACAGACTGATTAAAAGAGAAAGAGGACGCCCGGATAGCTCAGTTGGTAAATATAGAGGTTTGACTCCGACCTGCGGCCCTTTCCTACATGTCATGCCGCCATTTATTAACTTATTTTTACTTCACTCGGCTTTGAGTTGTGCCTAACGGGCTACTATTTTGACCCTTTGACGCACTTTGCCATACTTCCTCATGACACATTCTGCTGCTGCAGGAATAGCAGTGCGGATTTTGGTGCCTCATTCCAGTGCCACTGATATGCCTGCGCTTCTTGCTCTGAAACAGATGTTACAGGCAACAGAAACATTGCTGCACGTGACACTAGCTAACACTACACTCGACAGCAGCTAACGTTAGCCTACCGCTAGCTAGTAGCTGGATTAAACACGGTTACAATGCTGACAGCTAAAGCTAAATGGTGTAAAGTTTGTCTGTATTTCACTGTAGAGGATTCCGACACCGGGATGTAACCATAGACAGTATGGGATGTAACAATCTGCAGCTGCCGTTGTCGGAAAAACACAGACGGTGCGTTCAATGAAACTGTTTAACCTACAGCCTCGTGGTGCATTCAAAGTTATTGTTAAATGCCCTTTTCCCATCTGGTGGTTGTTTTTGTTGTTCAACAGCTATTTACTAGTGAAATCAGTTATTGTTATAGTTAATACATTATTATTAAATCATTTAATTTTGACCATATGGCCTTAGCAATAAACAAGCCGTTCTTTAATGTCGGCAACTGTTGTTTAGTACCCTTTTTTTAAACTTTCTTAAAAAGTATCAGTTCAGGCACCGTTAAGGCACTGGTACCGTTTTAAAAGTACCGCTTTAGCACCGGTATCCAAACCAAACAATACCCAACCCTAATATTGACTCTAGATTCAAATGTGTGACTAGATTCACACATTTTTCTTTTGTTTACAGTAAATAAATAAATAATAAACAAATACAAATCTTAAAATCAAGTTCATAAAGTCACTTTCTTTGCATTCATTTGATTCCCAATCAACATACACTAGTAAGAATTGCTTTCCATTGTTAATATGTACTTAAAAACTGTTCTGAAATGCAAAATTTTAATCATGTGATAAAACATGCGATTAATCGCGATTAACTATTCAGCGATTAATCGCGACAAAAAAAATATTGTTTGACAGCCCTAATATAAATTGATTGAGCATTACCGGGTTGAGGTTATACAACCATAACACAAGGAAACCAGGCAATTAAGATTGGAATTAATGGTTTAGGCCCCAGAGGGTTAACTATGAACACATCAGTCAGTTGATAGTCAGAGAAACAACTAAACGGATACAAAAACACAGTTCCAAAACTTGTCAAAATGATTACAGGTAAAAATATATGACCCAACCCTCTCCTGCCAAGTTGCCTCATTCAAACCTAAGACTTCCCAGAAGAAAATGTCAGTCTCCACTATATAGACACAAAAGCCTGACATCTCAACATAAGAGCAATATGCAAAATAGGACATGGAACACTGCTATTTGTTGGTGCCTACACCAATTTGCTATCATCATCATTTAAGAAGGAAGCATTGGCGCAGACATTCATGTTACCCGTAGGAACAGACAACTAACTTGACACATGACATGGTAAATATACATTTTCAACAAAATATTGAGGTCTATTTTCAACAAATTATTGCTCTGTATTACTCATCTAAGGTGTTATTGTGTAATTATTATATTTCTTAGTTAAACAGACCAAACCTATCGTAAAAGAAATGTTTCTTAATTGTACTGGATCATAGATACTGCATTTTGTATTAAAATCATATGAGAGGGATACATACAGACCCCTATCTAAAGTACGAAAGGTAGGGGTGTGTGTGTGTGTGTGTGTGTGTGTGTGAAAAACCACACTGTGACTCACCATCCTCCCAGGTGCAGCTGTAAAAGTCTCGTTTCTGCAGTGAATCTGAGAGGTGCATGCCAGTGTTCAGGTCCAGGCCAGTGTTGGTGGCTTGGCGTTGGGCATGGCGCAGTATGGCTCCTCCTAAGTCTCTAAGACGCAGTGCTACTCGGTGGAAGACTGTGTCCTTGCTGTTGTAGAGGAGGCAGTTGGACACCATTAGGTTGAAGTCCATCTCTAGGTCGGTCACTGAGCAGTAGGCATGATTCTCCAGCTTAGAGCGCATAGTGGAGAAGTCCATGGGATGGCTGATGAACTCCAAGTAGTCTGGGACCTGAGAACAAGACATTACTCCAAAAGTTCATGAGACAGAAATTTTACATTTACAAATTTACACCGCCGGACGGCACGTTGGGTAACATTATAGCTGCTAGCTAGCCAGGTAGTCTGTTAAGTTGGGAGAGGCTCCAGTCGCTACTGCACATTCAAGAACGGAGAAGAAAGTTAGAGGACGAAGAAAGACCGGAGATACACCAGAACAACGTATGCTCAAGAGAGGAACATAATCGGACATAATTTAGCCACTGTTGTTGCCCGTCGCTCTAACATTGCTCGGCTGTGCTAATGTTAAAGACATGGAATTTCAAGCATGCAGCGGTGCAACATTATGAACACAATAACAATCCACTTACGGTCCCGCTACAGACCGTTGAGAAAGACGGGAAAAAGATGGGTTCAGAGCAAGGATTAAAACACTGGATTTAAGATGTCTTGCCTCACTGAAATACATCAGCCAACCTACTAACATTATTCAAACACCGAAGGAGGCTGACAGCGGAGCTACGTTTAGTCGCCCACTTTTCTGCAACAACCTAACTTACCTGTGGCCAAGGTAGGCTAGTGTTTATACAACTATCTTACAACTATTTTGTTTTGAAAGGGAAACAATGTTAAAGTAGTTTGTATGCGTATTCATTTGATTTAAGTTTATTTCACTACTTTGCAGTTTGCACAATAAAAATAGTTTTGAATCTGTAACCGTTTCATGCATTCTCCTTCATATAACCTTATTGTGTAAGGTTGTGGAGCCAAGGAAACCCTTTAGTAATCAAAGCTTTTAGTAAACATGATGACATTAAAATGTTTTTTGTGATATTCTATGTATTCTTGACAGTAGAATAAGCCATTATAAACCTATATAAAAGGCCCACTCAAGCAAAAGAAAGAAAATACCGTGATATACCGTGAAACCTCCAGAATCTTAAAAAATACCTTGTTACAAATTTTTGGTCATACCGCCCAGCACTAATTAGCAGATGAATACAAATTAGTGGAAATGCAAAAGGTGAAAAAGTTAAATAGAAGAGGTGCTATTTTGGTTGGACTGGTTCTGGAAGTAAAAGCCCCATTCATTTATTCCAAAGACAATGTTACGTGCTTCACAATTTGAGCACTTTAAGAGCTTTGCTGGACATTAACCTCTCCCAATTAAATACAAAAGATTAAGAACTATTAGAAAATATGTGGTTCTTCAAAGTTATAAGCCTGTGTCATACCTGCAAACTCAGAAGGGCTGAAATAACAACTTATTTCACCAGCAAATTACTGTTAAATGACAAATACCTCCACTGAATGGGAAAAGGGTATTTTACCATAACTTTGAATGCACCACGAGGCTGGCGAGGCGGAGTCTGTGTTTTTCAGACAACGGCAGCTACAGTCTGGTGTTACAATCCGCTACAGTGAAATACAGACACATTTTTACACCGTTTAGCTGTTGGCATTTTAACTGCGTTTACTCCAGCTGCTTGCTAACGGTAGACTAACATTACCTGCTGCCAGGTGTAATGTTAACTAGTGTCCCGTGGGCAAAATTACGAATCCCACACCAAGACCCGCCCTACGTAGCAGTTCGATTGGTTGGGGTTAGGCATTTGACCTTGAGTGGTTAAGGTTAGGTTTGGGTTAAAACACAGCGGTTGGTCAGGGGATAGGACCTGTACATGTAAGCATGGACGCCTGGCCAATAGTAGCGTGTGAATGCTATTGAAGGGCGGGTCTTGGCGTGGCCCTAGTGGGGAAAAAAAATATTGCGTCCTGTGCGCCGATGTTTCCGTTCCCTCTAACATCCGTTTTCGGAGCATCAGAAAGAAGTGCAGTCATTTAAGTGGCACCTAAATAAGGCACCGAAATCACTGAAGTCCAGTAGGTAACGGTGCCGTATTAGCAGCACCGGGTCTCGGACACCCCCCAAAATAAAACTCTTTGGATCTACATGATTCATGTGGATGACATTTTCCCATTTAAAACGGCGATTTTCACCGAAAAATAACTAGTTTGCAGGTTTGGGATTATTTTTTAATACTGAAATTAATTTATTGTTATTACAGAGGGAAAGTACTTTTTTTTTTTTTTTTTTTTTTTTTTTTTTTTATCCCCAGCGGGGAAATTACAATCTACTACACACAGCCCTGAAACACACACACACACACACCAGAGTGAGTGGACTGGACCAGTGCCCTGAGCGGTGGGGGGGGGGTACAGTGCCTTGCTCAAGAGCACCTGGCAGTGCCCAGGAGGTGGACTGGCATCTCTGTACCAATTCACACTCTGTACTTTGGTCCGTACTTGGAACTTGAACCGGCGACCCTCTGGTTCCCAACCCAACTCCCTACGGACTGAGCTACTGCCACTCTAATTTTAAGAAATATTTGAAATGAGAAAACGTAATGGGGAAAAACATAGGGCCCTCCCACTTCATATATACTACTCTATATAACCTGTTTGCATACATCTGGTCTTTGGCAACTTGAGTTGTAACAGTGAAATGTCTGACCTCCTTGATATTGACTGGCTGTGCAAAGATCTGGGCTGTGTCCTTCTCCTGTAGTTGGTCCAGAGTGGAGCGGAGCAGCATCAACATAGGGGTCAACTGCATCTCCAGAGCTTCCTGGTGAACTTTGACCTGCAGTTGACAGATGATATGCATGTGATGTCACCATATGTGGGAGGTGCAGCCATAAAGGTTTTACAAACTGCCCAAAGGCTAAAGACAAGAGAAGCAAGCAAATTTCTCTAAGGAGAATGTCTGCAAAATATCACATGAAGCCCTTATCTGGTCAGAATTCAACATCCACAAACCACTGGAAGTCCATTACATCATCGGTATAATTGATGGCTTTCTCTTTTAACCTCTTAACAATCCGATGGCCCGTCCGACATACTGTCTTTCGAAGGCTGTAGCGGTCTCAGTTTTAAAGCTAGAGTAAAAATATTGGTATCATATAAAACAATCAAAGAAATCTATGACATGCTAGCTTGTCCGGAAGGGGGCTAAAAATATGCTCCAAAGTTAGGCTACATTTTAGTGAGGGAACTGGCATTTGGCCATTTTCAAAGCAATCTCACTCTATAAATGACATGTTGTGACCTTGAGGTTAACCACAGCCTTACAGAACTTTACAAAACACAAACTACAGACCTAGGGCATTCAGAGATGCAAGGCTTTAGGTCGATTGATAATAAACTGAGTTTCTAAGCAGTTTCTAGAACATAAGTACGGCATCCAACTGCTGAAAAATGCAATTCTTACAAAAATCTCCAAATGTCAAATATTTTTGATAATGAATCATTTTTATGGTGTTTGACAAGGTCTTGGTGTTTTTGGTATTTTGGAGGGACATTTTTTCATTTCTCAAGTGGTCAAAAATGGTTAGCGTAAAACCTGTACAGCAAATCATATCAAGCCAAAGATTGCTGCAACAATTTATGAGACATGATAATGGCCATCATTTACTTCCATTATAATGTTCTAAGCACTTATACACACACTCCAAATGTATTTTAATTATTATTTAGGTTACCAGCCTCAACTGTTGACCTTGTATCTACCCCTGAACATCCTGAGGAATGCTAAGAGGTTAAAAAGGTATTTGTTTACTTTTCTCTCGGTCACACAGCACAGCCCATTTATTGTAGCCACCTGTTTGTTTTGCCACTCAGTTGTGGTTAGGGGATACTATCATGTGAAAAAGAGATGGCAATGTCTCTACTACTCTATAAGACAGGCAAAGAAAAATGTGACCATCCAAATACCTCAGAACTTCAGACTACATTGGTAAACACCTTTAAATGAATTTGAAATACCTGTAATTTACGTACTTTAGATCTTCAGTAGTTCAGCTTCAAAATTCTGTATTGTGTACATTAAACTTCATGCTTTCAAAGGGTAAAGGATGAATTAACAAGCCTGAAAATAAAATGCCTGTGAGCATGTTGAGATTAATCCATGCATGTTACCTGTTCTCGTTTAAGTTTCTCCCTCTTGCGGATGAGCTCCACCAACAGCCTGGCTTTTTCAAGATCATGCCGCAGCTTTTGCCAATATCTCAGTGCTTCTCTTGCAGCAGAAACCTTCTCATCCACCTCAGGCTACAAAGTGAAACACATTTTTTTTTTTGCTTTATTGTATAAACACTATCAGAGATGTATTCAAAGGCAATCAATGAAGTTTAGGAATTGTTTGTTAGGACAATGGCAAAAAAAATTGAATACCATCACACATTTTTTATCATCAGAGTAGGGCTGGGCGATAAATCGATTTTATCGATTAACTCGAATGTTTAGTTAACGTCGATTTGTTTAAATGAAAATCGCTTTTCTCCTTAACATCCGCCAACGCTCCCCTCAATCAGGGATTTTTTTCTTAGGCCATATCGCCCAGGCCTACATCAGAGTACAAAAATAGTTACAAAGTACTAAGGATATAGTACTGGTCCTTACCCTGAGCTCTTCAGTATTCCTTTGGAATTGGAAGTTAGAGTGCAGATGCCGGACCAGCGGCACACCATTCCTCGACTGACGCTTCAGTATCCAGTAGTTATGCAGCCTCTGCATGAATTGGTTTTTCCTCTGAAAGATGATTCCTTTACAGATGATATTCAGCCTGAGAGACAGAGATAGATGCAGGTCGGTCTTACTATCAACATGACTGACATCAGTTCAGGCATCTCTATTCGAAAATGGTTTCTTGTAATTGTACACTTATTTAAACTGGTTAGTATCAAATCCAAAAATTGTATAATTTATGTTGAACAACAGATGCAAAACATTTTATTGTATTCAAAATAAAATAAAATCAAACCTGCTTGTGGGTATCTGTGGCACGGTCACTTGTGGTGAAGCAGTGTGTTGTGCTGTTGACTCTGTGCTCTTCTTTCCTTTCTTTTTATCCATCTTGGCATCATCTTCAGACTTCCTGCCTTTTTTCGGTGTTTTAGGGCCCTCTGTGTATGCACTCCTTCCTCTACTAGCCCTACCTCTGCTGCCTACCACTCTTCCTTCACTCTCCTCATCGGAGACAGCCTCCTGTCCTGGTGGCGAATGGGCCTCACAGAATGCCGTCTTCTTAACAGAGAACGTGGTCCCGTTAACATTTGTCTCTCGCACAGGATCAATCTTCATAAACAAGCCGGCACGCTGAGCACATGTGACGTGAAACGCAGTGTAACAGTTGGCCTTGTGGCACTGAATTGATGCACCACGGCCCTTCTGCTTGCACAGGTAGCAGGTCAGTTTCCAGCGAGCTGGGGGGATGTTATTGACACCTTCCACAGGTTCCAGAAATACTGTGTTGGCAAAGCAGACTTCAGGGATCCAGATGGCACACACCACATGCGCCCAGCGGCCGTCACTCGTTTGCTTGAAGGCTCCGCCACGGTTCGGACATAGAACACAGTCAACAGGTTTCTGAGCGGACTGGAGGCAGCAGCGGCACAGCCACTGGCCCTCGGGGATGTAGGGCACACCGTAACACTCCTGGTGAACAGCCAGGTTGCAGGAGTCACAGAAGAGGATGACATTGCTGTTAAGGCACTCATCATCCAGGCACACGCAGCAGAAGGCATCGTCGTCAATAGCACCTTGAGAGGGCGTCCGGCTGCGGGCTTCCCGGTACGCCTCTTCCTCCAGCCGGTCAACCAGCAGCTCAAAGGTGTCTGGTGTGACAGCTGAAATACCCTCTGACGCCCGGCCAGCATTGACCATCTCCAGCCAAGCAGTGTCCTCTTCGTCCAAGTCATATTCTGCCTCAGCTTCTTGCTCCTCGGCTAAGCGTTCAATGTAACGGTAATATGCTGTAGGCAGAGGAGGTGCCTCGACCGGCGTAAAGGTTTCTAGCACATGAAACTTAGGTTCAGGGAGGGTCATGTGCTGATGGTGTGATGTGTTCAACTTTTCAGGTGTTTGTAGATGAGAATTGGGGCAGTGGTTCTTGGAAGGTCGTGGCGACTTGACAGGAGGACATTTGGAGTCTTTCCTGCGGCCTCTGAGTGAGACAGTTTTGCGGACTGTTTGGGCACTGCTGGTGGGAGATGATGACTGCTCACTGTTCTCCTTGTTACTGTTACACTCACTAATGTCCTGAGCCATCATCTCATCTTCAGTAATGACCTCCAAGGGCTCCAGAATAGAAATGCGGTGAAGCCTACCGTCCAGTTCCACCTCTACCACCTTCTGGGCCTGGGAGTAAGACAGGGTTTCTCTGCTCGGAGATGCTTTGAGGCTGTAAGGGGATGGTGATCGCTGGCGGGCACCCCCACGCCCGCCAACTGCCCCATTGGACTTCTTGACATCAGCTCCACCTCCTGCGGCCACCTGGCCTTTTCGACGTGGCTTCCTCATAGGCCACCAATCACACTTTACCTCCTGTTGGTTTAAAAGGAAATTTGTATGAGAAAACAGTGTTGTCGTCAGACTGTAAATAATAATAAATATACAAAAAGGTATAGCATTTGATGGTGCTACAGTAGTATATGAAAACGTTATGCCATTATATCACCCTTTGAGGATAGCACTCTGTAATGATTCATACATGACATTGCCCTTGCTAATATTTTGCTGTTTGCTTTTGTTATCTTGATTGTGTAGTAATATCTTATTCTTATCTAGCTTGTTTTCTTAACATCTTATTTTCCCCTTGTGATCATTATATATTTACAGGGCTAAGCTAAATCTAAAGCCATAAACTAAGTCCTAAATACCATGCTTTGAACTTATTGAGCCATTCAAAGCATCTGTCTTGTGTTGCATTTTACTGCAAAGTGTTATTAGGCTGGGCTATGTTCATTATCACCTGTAGTGTAAACATTCCTTCACATACCTCAACTCACAAGACTCACTCAATCCAAATAGCTAAATGCACAGATCAATGTATTGTCAATAGACACACGTTAAGAAAAATGATCTGCAGATTATTCTCGACTTTATTTCATAAACTGTTGGCAACTACTATCAAGGCTAGCCACAACAAAACGGGCACATCCAATCAGCTTTCAGGAAGGTTTGACTGATCCACCCCAGAGCCAATCAGCTTTAAGAATACCAACAGATCATGTCTTTATTTAGGGAGTAAAATGTCAGCCATATTTACTATTAAAAGCTCTTTTTCGGATTATATTTTAAATATAGTTTTGTACTGCTAAAGCAGTGCATTATATTGTAAAATTGGTATGAGAAAGGCACAATATTAATAGTATTACGGTACTCTGACATAAAAGTACAGAGTAAAGTAGTTAACGTTTCAGATATCAGCTAGCTAACGTGCTAACTTTGAAAGATGGGCAGAACTAACGTTAGATGCCTTGTTATAGTTTAACGTTGACAATGCGCATTACAAGTTTAACCGTTGCTAGCCAAAAATGAGGTCAAACTTCTGAGCCACTCTATAATAAAGAAACAGTACGTAGAAAACTTATGCCATCTTACCTATTATGGCAGCTGACAGACACAGGTAGCTCGACAGCCGCCGGTCTGAAGCCGCTTCTACAGTAATGGTTGCCTAGCCAGCCGCCTTACTTGCTGTAGCTACTCGCGAAGCTAGTTAGCTACTGTTAGCCAGCTACAATTTGCTGGCACAGCCGGTATGTTTAGCTCTTTTATACCGCTTGTGTTTCTTCACAACACGGCGTTTGGGAGGCAAGGAGTAAATCCCAAAGTCTTACTGAGAACACGAGAGTAGTATATTTGCATTAATAATCTGAAAAACAGCATATCGTCGACTCAATTTTGTGAGAAGGAGAAATACTAGTCTCCTTCGGCTAGCTAACTAGCTGTTTGGGATCCTGAGTATGTGCTAAATCAAAATTAGCAAAAGTAAAAACATAGGACTTCCGGATAGATGTTTCAAAATAGAAGTCCTTACTGGAACATGTCAAATGTTTCACAATTAATACAGCTAAAAAATAATTTAATTTAACATGAGACAGAATTTAATTACACCTAGTTGTTTTTCTTATAACATATCATTTTCACAGTATTTCAATGCCATACGGTCTATGACAAAATGTGGTACTTGTTACAAGCTATGCATAGAAATGTGGCAGAAGTTGGATGAGCAGTATTAGATGGTGGCCTAGGTATTTGGGAGCTGCGAAGTGCAGAGATACTCTTTTCCACACATTTTATTTAACACGTTTGTGTTATTATTGCCTTAGTCTTGCATTGCCAGACATAACTCCACAACGCTAATATTGCCTTAAATGCACTCTTAAGTAATACATTCTTGCTTAAAGTATTTTATATTACTTTTAAATAGTATTTCCCCTTAATATTCCCTGGCTGTATAATGTTTGATCTTTTTGTTGTCTGATTTGCTTTGAAGTGATGCAATCATTTATAAACTTACATTTTGTTGCATATCCCTTTCTTTGGGACATTCTTTTGAAGTTAGACTTTACGTCTTGATAAATCAAATAGCTGCGCAAAAGGAGTGAAAGGAGTTATAGCCATCAATATACTTTTATTTTGACGGGAAAATGGCTCACTTCCGCTTTTATACTGTCTATGGTGGGCACAGTCGTTTGTTACAAGTTAACCCGCCCCCTTTACGTCACCAGACCTGATTTTCGCGCGCAAGGTATTCAACAGTGCTAATGACTGTATTGATCTTAGTACAGCTTTCCATTCTATGTGTTCAATTTTTAATCCATCCTTTCATAACAGCAAACTATATGACTATCTGAACTAAATCTAGAGTGGAAACACCAGTCTACACACACACACACACACACACACACACACACACACACACACACACACACACACACACACACACACACACTACAATTAATTAAACAGAATAACTAACCGTAATAATAATGAACAATATTATACACCACACAGCAGCCTCTAAATGTACCAGTCAAGTACATATTCAAAAGCTGCTACATACTGGAAAGATCCACACGGGTTGGGCGTAAAATTGTGTGAAGTGTTTTTTAGTAATTAAGTGAAGAACTACAAAGTGATACAAGCAGAGACATGAATAAAACAACTAGTTGCTTTCAGCATCATACACACCTTCATTGTCACACATTCCAGCTGACACTGGTTACATATTAGAGATTCACACAGTAACTGTTAATTGTTTTTGGCCTTTGCTGGTCATGTCTTCAGGGTATTAATTGGCAAACTCCAGACTTTGTCCCTTTATAATAATTTTTAATGAATAACGTATTAAAAAAAAAAAATGCTGTTTTTACCTCGGGCAGTAACATTTACTATTTACCGCAAAAACAAAACGTTGTACACATCTTGTCTAATTTTTTAATTGTAAAACAATATTACAGTAAACCCTGTGACATTTTGTCACAATACACTGATAGGGAATATGTAACATAAGGAGCAATCCACACTTAGGAAACAATTGCACAAAATAATTGAATATAACCACTCTTCAAAATCTAAATTATATCCATGGTAAAAGAAATAAAGTGAATCCATGGTTGGAATATACAAGGGCACCATTGGCTGTATGCTGTGTAGTTTAGGGCATCAGCGCTACAAGACATTCGTCAGGTCACGGAGATATAGTCAGCGTGTTTTTTCTCTTGGAGTCCCGCCGTGGAAACGGCACAAAGCTGTTCACCTCTCTGAAGCATAACCCTGTGGGCAAAAGGGTAAAACCATTTGTTTTCTGCATGTGCTGCATGTCCACAACTCGAACAATAATGTAAACAGAAAGCCAATAAATCCATATTACATTTTAACACAAATTATTAAATACCACATGAACGGAAGACCTAAACAGGATGTTTGCGTAGTTATAAATCATACAATATGGCCTACATGGTAAACACTTAAAAAAAAGAAAATCTCCACTTCAAGCATACAGTTTCACTGTTTTCACACTGTTCCACCGTTTACTGTATGCACAATGAGTGTATTAGTATCTTTCTAATATAACATAAAAATACATTTTAAAAAGCCTCTTTTCTGACAAATTTGTAAAACAACTGTAAATAAATGAGACCATAACTGATAAGGATATATACGACTCAAATCTGCACATAGGTTATATTGTGGCAATTTCTTTAAATATGGTTTTTTATTGTTTTTCACTTACGCTTCCACTCATCCAGGGACAATGTGGCGTTGTCATGGCTGTCATCATATGGCGCAGGTTTAGGTAAGTCATCTGGGTCCCTGAGGCTGTCAAAATATGGGTGCTCCAGAGCTAGTTCGGCTGTGGGTCTCTCGTCTCCGTCCAGAACCAGCATCTTCTCCAGGAGGTCGATACCTGCAAACAGTCAGTGAAACAAAATAATGCAACAAGTTGATCAAAACCATCAAATTGTACATCAGTCAATGTTTTACTGACATAAGCCATTTGGCAGGTTGCTGCAAGTTTTTCAGAAGCAGGAGATTAAATTATGCATACAAGTCCAAAGTACTATTTGTTTTGTGCCTATTAAATGTAACAATTTAAGTTGTTTCCAAAAGATACAAAGAAGAAGGAATTCTACTACTGCCAGATACATTACATTATACCAACTAGAGAGGTTCTCCTGTTCTAGACCTACCTGGTACTGTTTGTTTAGAACAGTAGGCGCAACGTCTAAAATGAACAGGGTACAAAGAGAGTCACTACATCATTCAGAGACAGAACGTAGCAAAAATAACATAAGCAAATGACACAGATGATTACTGTTAACTGTTACTGACAACAACAAGCATTTGATGCCCAACTGCTGTGGCGGACCAGCTCTGTGGACAGCAGTAAGACTGTACTTGTGCTGAATGTGTCTGAAGTGTAATAAAAAGGTAGAAATAAAAACGTGTGGATCAGTCAAGCTTAGGAAAAAGGCTGTGGCTAAACTCACCCATTGCACTGGCTCTGGGGAACAATGTTGAGAAGTCTTTTCTGGGATAGCGAGGAAGGGCCTTAACATAAGTTTTGGCCTGTGTTGTTTAAAGATGAAAGAACAAATAAAATTAAGCACGAAAAACCAAATTTGACTAGATATTAATGCAAAGCAACAGCTCATACTGTATCCCATTCAATGTATGAATATATATATATATATATATATATATATATATATATATATATATCACTTATAATAAACTACTTCATATTCTCCAAAGACAAACATTGATTGTTAGCTATTAGCTTACAAATCATCTGCTTCAGTCTGCAGATGATACAGGTGTTTCTGCTAAATTTAATGAATCATTCATTTAATCATCTAACTTACTGAATTTAAAATATATTCTGTACTAATATGATTGTTTGCTTTGCACCTTGGAAAAATGAAAACATGGAACTGACTGCTTAAGTCTAGATAAGCAATACATTTTGAGATTGGTGCACATTTTATTCCATTCATTATGTATAGAAAAGGACAATAATATATATAATACACACAAATAATAATAATAATAATAATAATAATAATAATAATGACGGAATAGGTAAAGAATTTAACTTGTTTCAGATTGACTGATTGGTAAAGTTATGTTGTGGTTCTTCTTGTGGTGCCCTGTGGATAAAATGTCTGTTTTATTTCCATGTCTTTAAATAGCTTTATTTTCCATTACCCCTTCCATGCTTTTGTTGATGCCCTGACTTCTCCTCTAGTGCCACCCATAGGACATTGTTTATATTTCTACTCCCACTACTGGTAAAGCTCAAAGAATGGCAAAATATCCAGTATGTTGTTTTTGTTGGATGTAAAGTACATTGTAACCTCTGTGAGCTGCTAGTGGGACTTGTTCTTCAGTTTTTCTTATTTGAATTTTTAACAAGTAATTTTACAATACAGTAATATGTTTGATGTATTCGGTACCGTCAAGATGGTAAATCCACCCCACCCCTTATCTCCTCTCTATCATTGTCCTACTATATATATATATATATATATATATATATATATATATATATATATATATATATATATTCCATAATATGAGCAACATACAAAGTAATAACAACCAATAATTAAATGTATGTGAGTTTAAAGGAAGTCAAAGGAGCAAGAGAGGTGGAAACACACCTAGTCCTCCAGCAGAAAGCAAAAAGTCAGAGGTCCACTAATCATAAACTAGCGGGAGTTGTTAATAGTAGTTTCATGAGTTTCAGTGAAGGATTTAGTGTACCATGAGGCATTTTCACTCTTAATCTCTTGGGGAAATCAATTCATACTTTATTTATGCATTAATCTATTCTTTTTAATTTGCCAGCTTTAAAAGGTCATGAGTAGTAGCAACATGTCAGCCACTGGAATCAGAGATTTATTTATAAAAAAAACATCCCAGTCTCATAACATGCATGTATAATTATGACAGAGTAATTTGTCCTACCTCTGGACTGTCCAGCTTCTGTATGAACTCTGCTCCAGGTACTCCAGTCACTTTCATGATCTGAGTCAGCTGGTCCATGTCTGGTAATAAAGCGTTACAATTGAGGATTTTTTAACCTTGGATGTCCTGGTGGTTCAATAAGCAAACGTCCACTCAGAAGCAGTGAAAAGTAGGGTTTCCATGCAGGTCCATAAAACAGAATAATGAAGGAAACTAAGTCACAAGTGACAGCTTTATTTGCTAGGAGACGCTATGTATAAGTAAAGGGCATCAAGTGCAAAAAAGAACATTAAAAAGTCAATATAAAACATGCAGAAAAAGTATGTAATATAGTGCAGAATTAGCTGCATTGGATCCTGCCTGAAGAATATATGCTTGCAGCAAATATTTTTGCTGCATGTAATATACAGTGATTGCCTTTTGTTTTCCATTCTGTACCTGATTTATAGTGCCCATCATCAAATGAAACTGTCACTGTTTAATCAAGTGGCTTTAATCACCTTTATATTACAATGATTTAATAAAGTGATATTAAAACTGAATGTGTTGTCATTTCAGAATCCTACATTACATATTCATTTCCTTATACTGAAAATCTCCATTATCTGGCATTACACAGGCTTCAAAAGTCCAATAAACCGGCAAGGCCAATGAAAGGATACAGTCTCTCCCTTTGAAAAGGGTTTTTCCATTGATCATTTCTGCCATGATACAACCCACAGACCAGATGTCCACTAGAAAAAAAAAAAAAAGCAGAAAACAATTGAGTGAGAACCTATGCAGAATACACATCACTACGAGTTTTTTTTTTTTACTTAAGCTCAGTGCAGTACAAATAAGGAAGGTGGCATTTATATGCCACAGCAAAGTTCCTTAATCACAATAGAGTGCAGAATCTACTGTGCTGTTTATATTGGGGAATACTTGGTGAGTAATACAATCCTACAAAGGGTGCAAACTTGCCAGAGTTGCTTTTTATGTTACATCCCATTCGGTAGATGCTGTTTACAAAATGCAAAACCACTATCTCCTAAAGAAACATAAATCCTGGGAAAGTCAGTTTCACTGCAGCGACAGCTTTATCATTGTCATTGAGTCTGAGCACTACCGGGCTACTGTCAGACCCATCTTTGTCAACTGCTAACAGATTAAGGGAAAAAAAGATTTATTGTCCAAATGATACCAATGCAACTTCAAATGCATTTCACACACCAATGACAGGATGATAAAAACTGCTGACCCATAAAGTACCAAACAAGCCACCTCTTAAAGAAAAAAATCCCTGTAACTGGAGTTGGGATGTTTTCACACGACAAACAGCAAAAAGTAACAAGCCAAGTCAATACTGTGATGAAAGGAAGGACGGATAGAATTGTCTTGCCAGTCTGGGTGTAGTGCATCCAGTTCAGAATGACCTCAGGTGCCCGGTACCAACGTGTCACCACGTAGCCTGTCATCTCAGCATCAGTACTGCGAGCCAAACCAAAGTCCAGGATCTGCATTGGAAGCCAAGAAACTGATCACAGTCTGGAACATGAACACTGTGCATAACAAACATCTGTAAAGTTAATTTATTGTTTGATAAGGGGTTTACATGCTTGCCAAATGTGTGGACACTTAATGAATATATAGATTGATATTGTCCATAATGTTTCCAATGTTTAAAGATATTTTCATAAATCAATAACATTAACATTTAAGTAAGAATCAAATCTGTCTAGTAACAAAACAACTAGGGTTGGGTACCGTTTGGACGATTCCGATGCCAAACCGGTACTTTTAAAAACGATTCCGATTCCTAACCAATTCCTAAACCGATTCTTGAAAACTCCATAAAAGAAAGGCTCTTTTCTTTTTTTTTTAAATTGAAAATTATTTCAATTTAACAATATATTAACGTTTTAAAGTACTTAAATATATAATAAGTAAACCTAAGTCACCTAATAATAATAATAATAATAATAATTTATACTTTATTAATCCCGCAAAGGGAAATTACAATACCTAACACTTAACTACAATAATTTAACAAATAACAGTTACACTATTAACAAGTAACAACAAAATCATTGTTGTTGAGTTGAGACTACAGAGAAAGTGTGATATTTTTACGTCCGTTTCGGAGCGTGTACAAAAACCAATCTATCAGCAGTGATTGTAGAGTGCATGTCGGGGGAATAGTGCGGACACATGCTTCACACCGCGAGCGGGCACGTGCACCACTCGGCTTAAAAGGGAGAAAGAAAAAAGAGTCTGCCGCTGTCTGGAGCAACAGAGAGAAAATATTTCAGTCGGAACCAAAATGATGAACCAAAATTTCCATTCTAATCCGGTCCGAATACTACCGTTTGCGTAGGAACCGGGTCGAACCGGGTTTTGGTACCCAACCCTAAAAAAAAAATCCATATCCGGTTTCCCATATATTGCTAATTTGATAGTATATCTTGTATTCATTACTTTTCTTTTGTACCTGCTGAATCCTAATATTTTGCTGCCGCAGCAACCCTATCATTTCAGCTTTGTCATGTTTTCTTGTGTAATCATTAAAAGTACAAACCTTCAGTTCACAGTCTTGGTTTACAGCCAAGTTTCCAGGCTTAAGATCCTGTAAAAGAAAAGGAGCTGAGTGATGGTAACTTATTGCAAATAGTGATTAACAGCAAATTATAGTGTTTGTACTGTGCAGTTTCAAAATTGGGATCGGGAAGAGCCTTAAGCCACAACACTTTCAGTATAGTACCCCTAGAACCTGTATGTAACTCATACGGACATGCACCTAAACAGCAGATCTGTTTTGCATTTCCACCGCAGACTTTACTCTTAAATGTAGACGGGGTTGTTACCGGAAGGTAATAGCTGCGTCAACCATGTAAGAAGCATGTTGTTTTTAGTTTGTACATTTCCTCCTGCATTGCTCGAACATGTGTTGGAAGTCGTAGACAGCCACGCACTGAGAACTGATGAAGAGGAACGTCTGCATCGATCAACATACTGCAGTGTTTCTAGCTCCACCTTTTAGTATCGAATCAGTGTTCTGGATAGGAAAAGTTCTACTGGTACCAGCCACAACTTTTGACAATGGAAAACGCAAAAATAACCGTTCTAATGTGTAACGAACTGAACTGAACCAGACTGCTTGGTGGAAACGCAGTCTTAAGCATAATTTATGGTTCTGCCGAGGCCCACTTAGAGCTTTCGCCATAACCTGCGTAAGTGGCCTAAAGTTGTAACATGGAGTTACATTTTTCGAGAGGTGCACGTCAGGCTACGGTAGGGTCCGTGTCTCCGTGTCTCCTAAGTACGTAGCCACGACGTAGATTTAACGCAGAAGCATAAATCACGCTTTAGTGCTTGTAGTTCCTGTGGCCTAACATGGCTCAACTGTATGCCTCAATGGCTGAATACTGTGGGGATTTTCAACAGGTATTCAATGGTCTGACTCAACTATGAGCTGACCATAACACTCACTGCAGCATTTCCGCAGAGTCACTCATACAATACTGTGGCATAATGTGTGATAAGTGTGGCACTGTTAGTGAGTGTTGATAACACCTTAAACTGTGTTAGGAATTACAAGAGTAAAAACAGGGTAACACTGACTGAATCAGAGTGTGCATGTTCATATTTTCTTCAGTCTAAACACACAGTTAGCTGATCTAAAACACATGTTCATAGCTCAACCACCACAAACTATAGCTTAGTTAATAATTAGGTAATTATGTTTTGATCAAAACGTGAAAAAAGGCTACATTGTCCTGTAAATGCTCAAGATACATTTTCATAACAGTGCATAACCATTAGTGTGTCTGAAAATCTACTACTTCCCTGCAAGGGAAACAAAAAAATAGTAGATTTAACAGTAGATCTTGCTGCAAACATTAGTACTATATGTCTTTGGACTTTTGTGTTCTTTTTGGCAACGTTTTAAGTCTTTGGGCATCAAAGAGATTTCACACACACACATCCACTTAGCACTGGTGCTGACGGGTGTGGCCTAACATCTCTCAACATGCAGTCAGACATCGGAGAGTCAACTCATCCTACCGGTTAGGGCAGGGTTTTATTTTAGTCAATAACAATTACTAACGAAATCAACATTCCCATGTATGTCTGCAGTACAGAAAGTGCATGTGTTTGTTATCTGAGCCAGTACAGTACAAATCACTGCACACACTCCAAGTGCTTCATAATAGCCTGTAAAGAAACATTTATCATAGGTCAAAATTTTCCCAGGATAAATCTTATTTTTTATTTTTTTACCTAAGCTCGAATGTCAACTCTCTACAGTGACATTTGACTTGTACTTACCCTATGGATGATTCCAGCCTTGTGAATGTACTGCAGAAAGGGAGAGACAGAGCAGGTAGCAGACATTAGTATTGCAGTCACATCCAAAATGTATTTATGCTATATGTTTACATAATGGTTTTATTAGTATGCCTGTTTTCACTATGAGTTCCCTTGACAACTCTGTAATATAGTTTAATATAGTATATATAGTTTATTATATTGCATTAATCTGTCTTTACTTTTCAAATAACGTTTAGTACCTCTCTTCTATTCTATAACTGTGTATATTTGTGTTGTATTAACTCATTTAAGGCACAAAATGTTGACGCTCCACTGCACCCTTCATTATATAATTATAGTTTTACTATTTATTCTCTTTAGTTATATTTCTTTATTGTTTGATTATATCTGTGTCTTGTACTTTTCCCCTATCCCTTACTGCTGCAACACTGAGAGTTTCCCCATTGTGGGATTAATTAAGGATTTTGAATCTTGAATCTTTGATATATATATATACACATGCATATAATTGAAGTGCAGACAATTCTCTAAACTTATTGTAGCATATATTAAAATACAGTACAATTCTGGCATGAATGTGTTACATGATAACCTTGGAACGTATTCAGTGAGGTTTTAATAAGTTATAATTATGTTTCACTAATGTTCTCATTATGTTTCATAATAAAATTGTGCGTTTCTAAGCTAGAAGGTCAGCTTTTCCCAGCTCACCCTGAGTCCACAGAGCATCTGGTAGACGAGAAACTGGACTTTGTCTTCTGTGAGATGACCTCGCACCTTCGACAGGTCAGTAAACATGTAAGGCATCACCAGGTAGCTGAGAAAAAGAGAGGGAGAGTGATTATTGTGTTTTTAGCCACACCCTGTTAATGCTGTAATCCATGACTTTTTATACTTTGATTAAGGAGCTTAGGGTACTTGTGTATGTTTATATAACACTCATATTTCATAAAACCTTCAATATACTCTTCCTCTTTGCAGTATCCTCCTAATTTGCTGCTGCAAAAGTCTAATTTAGGGCTGAATAAGATCATAAAACCTATGTGGCAACAGTTAGAGAAGGTACTTTCCGGTTTCAACATAACGTCCCTGTGCACAAAGTCCATAGAGAAACAGTGTTTGGAATAACGCCGTTTAAAAGAACGGCGTTAGGTAACGACGTTATTTTTTCAGTAACGGGGTAATCTAACTAATTACTTTTCCCGTCGTTACAACGCCGTTAACGTTACTGGACATTAAATGCGGTGCGTTACTATGCACTGATTGAATAAACTGTGTAATCCGAACGCAACCCTGGCACGCAGCTAGTGAGGAGGTGGGTTAATAACGAGGTAAGCGATTATGATTGGCTAAGGCAGAGTCATGTTTCATGGTAGCCAATCAGAGCCAGTGTTTTTACACACACGGCAGCACACACGCAAGCTAAACAGAGATTCGATGAAGCAGCATAGATGGCGAGTCAGGAGCAATTCGATGAAAAGTTGGCGTTTTCAAGGTGGAGATATAAGCACTACTTCAAATTCATTGTGGTCAAAGGCAAGAACGTGCATGTAATCTGTACATTATGTCCAGGAACGAAGACTTTGTCGACATCCGTTGTAAGCAACTCTAATTTAATGATGCATCTCACAACGACACGCATCTAAAGCTAGTGGCCAAAACACCGATACCTCCACCACAGATGATAGCTCGCCATCCTCTAGCAAAGAAGGACTCGGAGCAAAGTCCTCCAAGCAGCAAAAGCTAGATCTTTCTGCCTCAAAACAAAAACCTATGACACAGGCTGAAGTCAACCGTATGATAGGCAGGTATGTGGTTTAAAGTAGGCCTATGTGTGTCATATAAGTTTATATGGAGCAACTTTTTTTTAACAGTAACGCAAATAGTTACTTTCCCTGGTAACGAGCTACTTTTATTATAGAGTAATTCAGTTACTAATTCAGTTACTTTTTGAAACAAGTACTGAGTAACTATAACTAATTACTTTTTTAAAGTAACGTTCCCAACACTGTAGAGAAATAAAGAAATGCTTTTCAGAGTTTGGTGTGGAACAACTTGACTGGCCTGCATAGAGCCCTGACCTCGATCCTATTCATTCCCTTTGGATGAATTGGGACGGCGACTGTGAGCCAGGCCTTATTGCTTAACATTAGTGGCCGACCTCACTACTACTCTTGTGGCAAGAATGGCAGCAAATCCCTGCAGCAAGGTTCCAAAGTCTTGTGAAAAGCCTTCACAGAATACCGGGGGCTGTTATTGCAGCATACTAATGTCCGTGGTTTTAATATGACATGTTCAGCATTTACACAGGGGTGTGCTATTTAGGTGTCCACATACATTTAGCGGTATAGTGTATGATATTACAGCAGACCTTTGCTTCATACTTTTTTGTCCAATGTCCATACTTCTAATGAAAAGAGGCGTTGGCTGTCTTTGCCTGAGGGCTTTGCTAATATGCCAAAAAATACTCACAAGTCCTGCATTTCGTCAAGGCTTGAGGCAGGTGAAAACACATCAAGAAGTCCTATCACCTGATTGGAATGAAAGGGCGACGTGACGAATACAGAGACATGGGAGCAGACGTGAGGAGCTCAAGTATTAACAGGATTATCATATCTAAAATGCAAAATGATTATGGTATTTAAAGGTTCAAAAACAAAATGTCAAATCTACAGTCTGTTAAAGGAAAAAGAAGTAGAAGGAGATGTGTTCGTTTTTTATCTACTTACATTTTCATGCTTCATGTGTTTGAGCAGTCGGAGCTCTCGGTAGGCCCTCTTAGCAAAGATCTCTGACTGGAAGGGCCTGTGGAGCTTCTTGATGGCCACTTTCTCTTTAGTCTTCTCATTTATTGCTGAGCTGTGATGAATAATGGAAAACAAGTCATTAGCTTTGCACTCCCAGTCTGCCTGTGCGTCCTAGTATCACTATGATTTCCCTCTTTTGAAGTCAGAGCAGTGAGAAAATGACAGGACGGTCTATTTTGAGGTTTCACTCAAACAGCAAAGACGTTCTCAGATGGAGGAACTGTAAGTGGGACACATTCTCTAACTGAGTGGAGGGGTCTGTGGTTTATTAAGTATGAATATGTAAATGTTTGGCAACTCGTGATGTGCATGTTTGCAGTGATCTGCAGGGCACCAAATCGTAGGAGGACAGGCTTGTTCGGCTATTTGGAGCCACATCCACCAACACACATTACACACACCACTTGTGCATAGTGTTGTTGACAATGTTGATGCACTAATGTAGGATATTAACGTCAATTCTACATGCAGCAGCTGATCCATGCCAGATAAGCATCCACAATAAATACAGTACATCTCACACATACAGTAGTTATGAAACTGTTGGTTATGCCTCGGTTTATTATTTCTTTCTTTTCCCATGTTTGCAAATTTCTACAAGACGATGAATGAGAGATGTGCAATTTGGCAGAATTACAGATAATGGTGGTGACTTGATCAAAGTTCATCAGATGGAGCTTCTTTTAAAAGGTCAGGCATAATAAGCTTAACAGACCGTCACTCCCAGACTATAATGCTTAAAACCCTGCTAACCACAGTCAGCAGGCCAATATCTGCAGATTTGACAACAGACACACCGCAGTCAGTATAAACACCCTCAATGGGATAAATAACAAAGCTTAGACTGAGTGTGGCCGAACACAAAACTGGCAATAATGCAGTGTTTTCTTAATAAATGTTGAAAGTGAATGTTCAATGGATGTCATCCAGCACATGTGCAACGGAATTATCAAAGTATCCAGTTTGTGGTGCTACAATTTATAAAATGTATATGTTATAGTCTAGATCAGGAATCTTCAACAGGGGGTCCGGGACCCCCAGGGGGTCCTCGGAGTCAATTGACCTTTCAAGATGATCACTAATACATCATAGTAGATCATATATAATATCAAAAATGTAATTGATTACAAATGTATCACCAAATTGCAGCCTTTGTTGACCCTAACACTGATTTCATGTAGTCAGCGTGATAAACAATATGGTACCTGTAAATCAATAATGTCAAGTGATGTAGGGTGTGTCCAATGTATTTATTCTATTTGCTTAAACAAATCAAATGATTATTACACTGAAAGTTGTGTTTCCCCATGGCTTGACGCATGACCCCCTGATCCCTAAAATGTCATTTAATTGCTATGGTACTATATGCAAATATACAATATGCTGTTTAAATATGTATTATGCAATGTGCCCATTATCTGTTAAATGTGGCTTCCAAAATGTACCTTGTATGTACCTGCATTAAGAAATGAACGTGGAAAGTGGCCATCTTTAATATTGACATACTAAATAGCTACATCTCCTCTATTGTTGTATAGCTAGACAAATACATATAAGTTTAAAACGTACGTGTTATGCGATATATAGTCTTCGTCCTAGCACATGCTGGTAGGATGCTCTATAAGGTGTCAGGTGTTATAACTTTAAACATGAATCGCTGTGCCATCAGTGTACTGGTGTAACGTACACTACAGTACACTAACGTTACAGGATATAACCATAACCCAGGCCCAACACAGGCTGCATGCAGCCAATGTAGCTAACGGTAATGAATGTTGGGCTCCGACTAAACAGTATTCATACACAGTCCGGTTCCAACTACGACACACACATCATACAGCGTAAACACACTTCATACAGCTTGAGGTAACGTTAAACGACACTTACCATACAGAGCCATACGCCCCGGTCCCTATCTGTTTGAGCCGTGTGTATTTCTCCGGGACTTCCCACACCGTGCTGTTAATTTCCTCACGGGAGAAATGTGCCCGAGCCTCCATGATCAAGAGGAGAAGGCGAAGCTAGAAAAAAAAAAGTTCCTCCTGTAAGCCTGTCACTTGTTCAGAAGGTAAAGCAAATACTGCCTAAATACGAGACCACATAACCTGCCACTTACTTCCGTTAGAGGTTTTCAAATTAATGTCCGTTAGACGGCTGAGATGCTGCTCAAAACAGCGCAAAACAAACTAATGCCTCAATTTCATATTATTCAATTAATAATTCTAAAAAGTCTGAAAATATTTAGTCTGTGCTATTGTTTGACTTCCTTGTTTTATAAGATTATCATTTGATTTTCCTTTGACTTTATAGGCCTATATTTTCAGTATGCATGGAACAAAACTTTATTTTGAAGGCAAAATTATTACATTTCCTGTCTAAACTTGACTGTCTCCCGTGGGCTTTACTCGGCACCACAGCATAATGATGTCTCTCAGTAAACTATAGTCACAGTATTAGAACTAGACAAGTAACCTGGATGACTACTTAACATGTAGCCTCACGTACAGTAGTCTTCCTACATTTCACTCTAAGCTTTATCCCCCGTGTGGAAAACTACCCAATGATGTGACAAAATTTGAAAGGCTGCTTGCTGAAACATGTCAATATGACTCGATTTGCTCCCACCCACACACAGTAGGTGTTACTTGTCATGAATAATTAGGCTACTGTAAATTGCCAGAAGTTTATGAATCATAGCAGCTTACTGCAGGACATCGCACTTACAGACATGGACAAAAACATGTAGACTGAGCTATACAATTTTGACTTTGTTCACAAATACTGTAGGTTCAAACCATACATTCATAAATGATCTTTATAAACCATTATTTTTCAAACATCACCCCATTTTAGGTTTATGATATTCAACACTATATTTAAAAAAAAAAAAGAGTTTTATTCCTGTACTATATTATAACTATAATATTATATAGGCTACATATTTTGTTAGATCAGATGTGGACAAAGTAGGCCTTCGTGCATTTGGAAACACAAGGTTATGTGAGTAAGGTGAATTTGTATTTTCTGTATGTCTTATGTTAGTCTCATTACAGTCCATGTTATCAGTGAAGGTGTAAGCCTATTAATAATCATTTTATTTGATTAGAGAATGTCTTTGTGTATGTTAACACAAAGGCGCGAAGATGGTGAATATAAAATCTAATTCAAATGTTAGACAGTCAAAAAGGAAATTAGTGAAATAAATGTAAAATGTGTAATATTCAGTTGTATTTATCTTGTATTTTATGGGACTTGAGTCAACAGCTTTCATGTTTTGGGAGCAGCATTTAAAAATAAAAAAGGGATGAGGTGACTGTTTTAAATTAAGATTTTTACTGCAGGATGGCACAAAATGACCATAATATATCTGTGGGGGTTAAAAGGATTATAGATCAATACCAATGACTCAGCCATAACTTGGCCAGTTGTTGAATTTTCTGGCTTTCAAAACCCACTTTCCATCCTGTACTGTGTTTTGGAGAGAAAAAAATCCCACCTATTGGAGTTTCAAGAGCTAATTTCCCAAACTAAACCGGTCTCTGTTTAGTCAAGTGATTAGCAAAGTAGACTACATTGCAACATATAATATCATACAACATAATAAATGTAAAATAAGGTAATATAAATTTGTGGAAGATAGTAATTGCAAAGGAATAATCTGAATGTTCTGGGTTCAATTCCCACTGTGATACATCAACCAATGTGTCCCTGAGCAAGACACTTAACCCATAGTTGCTCCAGAGGTGTGCAGCCTCTGACATATGTAGCAATTGTAAGTTGCTTTGGATAAAAGCATCAGCTAAATGACACATAATGTAATGTAATCATGGTATTAACTTTGTCCACATCACCCACTCATATGTTTGAGTGGTAACCATTAGTTACGGCCATTAGTTACGGTGTCTCCCCTGGCCGTCAGTGACTCATTTTGTAACTGGGCACATTTTACATTTTCTTCTATGTATAGATAATGATTAGTGTCATGTGCAGGTTATCTGCTCTGTATGCAGGGTGTTACCAGTTTCTTTAACTCGTCTAAAAACAGCACTCTCGTCTGTAGCTTTACACGGTGCCACCCTGCATGGGCCTCCCAGATCACAAAAGCATTATTGTATGCCAAAACATCCATTATGTTTTAAAACACTCGAAGGCGCAATTGTGAGGTTTTTCTTAGGCAGCTGTATAGCAGTATAGCAGCATGGCTAAATTGTCCACACCTCTCTTTGTGCCATTATGATTCAGTATGATATCTGGGTCACTGTTAGCCTAACATGGTCATACTCAGATTCTAGTCCCGACCTCGAATGTTGTGGGCTAAGTTCGTCTGGTATCCAGGCTAGTCACAGTGCTCTAGAGCACACGTGTCAAACTCAAGGCCCGCGGGCCAAATCCAGCCCCTTGCAGATTATGAGCATATCAATTTAGGTTCACAATACATTTTGGCCCACCTAGTTGTGCGCCAAAACCAAAAACACGGGAAAGTGGTTTTTTTAACTGCAGTTACGCGACACTCATAGCAGAATTTGGCAGATTTGCCGACTCTGAGAATTCAGAAATTCCATATTTAGGCAGAAAGATTGTTGTCAAAAAAAAAAAAAGGTTTTTGCTTGATTTGCTAAATTCTATGATGGCTAAGGAACATTTTTGCTGACTTATGTAGGGCTTTATGTCGACAAAAATGCAACATAAAGCATAAAAAAATGTCAGAAAAGGCAACAATTTAAATAAAAAGGTGACAAAAACGCCTGAGAAAGCCATAAAGAAGTCGGGGGCAACAAAAACATACAAAAATGAGTACAGCGCTACAGCAATGTCAAAAACGTGCAGTAATACAGTCAAAGATATTTGACATTTTCAATGAAACAAAAGAAAGTCAATAAACTCTCCATGTCCGGCCCTTGAAGTGATTCTCTTTTTCCAGTGTGGCCCTCTGGGAAAATGAGTTTGACACCCCTGCTCTAGAGGAAAAGTCAGGGGATCAACAAAGTCATTATAGTTCGCCCCCTGTGGACCGTGGCTGTCTGTACGAAATGTCATGGTAATCTGTCCAGCATTTATTAAGATTTGTCAGTCTGGACCAAATTGGTGGACTGACTGACAGACAGAAAGACCTTACAGCAACACTGGTAGCTGATAACCGTTACTCCATCTATCTATCCATCCATTTTCTACACCTTCAGTTCTATGCAGGGGCGCAGGAACTGGAGCTCATGATGGCACACACAACATTCACCATTAGGTGCAAATTAGTCTTAAATTGCAAGACCTATCTAGGTGCAAATATAAGGTGACAAGACAAATACATACAGACTATAGACTTTAGACTATAAAATAAAGAGGAAAGCCTTGCAGACACAAGCAGATTTGAGGACCAAACCCAACGCCTTTTTGCTGTAACCACTGTGCCACAGTACAGTACAGCTACAGTATTTTAAAATTCAATAAACCTCAGATGCATTCATAAAACACATTAAAGCCCAATGTCATGATATAACCTCCATGCATGTGGTTTATGATGGGCACCCTCCTCTTATGTAACATTTAAAAGAATAATCCACTAATGGCTGGAGCCAATGATCTTCAAAAGACAATTCAGCACCTGGGACAGACTCAATGTACAAAGTAATAGTCTTACTGTAAAATGAACCAAATAAGCTAAAAGTTTCCTTCACCTTGTTATTTACCTTGACCAAAGGCTCGAAAGTTTGAAGTATATTCTGGCATCCACACTGTCCCTCTGTCCTCCTCTGGAGGATATATGCATTTGATTTATTGATTCCACTCTACCATTGATGCACATTATGAGTATGTCTGCATACTCCTTGTTCTATGTAATTACTTTACATGATACCTGCAGGCTTTTCCAAAATTGAGAAATCCGAATTGACAGAAATCTGCAGTCTGTCTGTTGTTGCCAATATTGATCATACATCCATTTGCTCTTTGCTATTTATTTGCATTTTGTCAATATTTTTGGGTAATTTCCGAAAATAGTTTTCATCAACTGTTTGAAGAGGGCCTCTGTCACTCTGTATGGGTAAATGTCAGTGAAATTCCACATTTTACAGATATTTTTGGAGTCATTGAGATGCCAAAGGATTGAGATTAACTTCTAGTGAGCGAATCACATCAGCTACTAGCAGAAAAGTTATGGCAGATGTGTCAGTTGCAAGTTGGCTATAGTAGAAGGAATTTGCCAGCATGTTGTGATATAACAGTTGTTTAGAGGGAGAACATTTCCTTTTATAGAAACATAATAGTTCAGAATATGTGTAATATGAATAATTCAATGATATTCATGCCATGTCTAAGAGTCAAATAAAAGGAAAATGAATTCAGTAAAATAATGATATACTATTGCATATTTAATATCACCCACACAGTGATTGACAATTTAAAGTTTACATTACAAAGGCGGCAAAAGCATAGATAGATATAGCATAGAGATAGTTATCTCAATCTATCTGGATTCATGTTATGAAACAATGAAACAATGAAATGATGATCCCATTTTCAAAAACACAGCATCACATATTCTATAAACCCTGCTAAGCCTGCCACATATGCTTTGAGCTATAAGTCTGTTTTGAAATGGTACTTTTACAAGATGTACCAGATTGATGGCATCAGCTGCTCCTGATCCTACTAAAAATGTCTCTAAGTCCTAGTAAATCTCACTTTGGCTGTGTGAATAAAAGCTATGGATGTGAAAATGTGAAAAGACGTCACACCAAGGTTGCAGCTTAATATTTTCTGTAAAAGATCTAAATAGACCACAAGATGGAGCTAAAGGGCCACAAGATGAGCTATGTTGCATTCAGGCCATTTTATCACATCAGTGACCAGTGCAGCTTTGTTTAGGCATAGCTGTGTGTACTGTTTTAAATCTGTTCATGTGTTAACTGCTTAGAAAAATAAAATAAATGTGTTTGGGCCTGAGTCATGAAGCGGTAATCCACAAATCCATATTTTTTCTTGAATTTTATTTTGATGAAATTGAAGTTTATGTAGGAGCTGCTCATCTTTTAGCATATGTGGCTATCCCTGTTAACGCTAACTACCAAGTGCTTTTGTTTATTCATGATGATGTGGGAATGTAAAATGCATCACTTCCTACGTGCAGGAGGTTTATTCCCAGGAAAGATCTTCCAGACACTAACAATAAAGAACAGTGAATGTAAAAGCTTTCATAGGTTGAATCATTACTCTGCTTTCATTATTGTCAACGGAAACAAAAAGACTGAATGAGATAGTAGTAGATGACACATTTATTTATGTGAACATGTCACAGAGTATTATTTTAAAAGTAAAAGCCTCTGAGCGCTACATTGCATCAGCTTCCTTCACAATGTGGAATGGTAGATAATAAAATAACATGGCATGTCCTCTATTCTTGCTTGTGATGCAGATATTATGGTGGCGTATATGTGACTCAAGACAAAGTCAGACACATACACACACGTACCTATACATCACTGCAAACATAAATGCACACGCACACCAACAGTCATACAATCGTGCAGACACTCAGAGTGTGTCGTTCCTCCGTCATTTGTGCTTCAACCCATCTGCCAAAATCCTCTCAAGCTAAATCAGACTTGACATTTTCCAACACTGAATCAGCAGGGAAAGTAGGCTAGCACGTAGATGGTACAACTAGAGAGACATAGGAAGGAAGAGAGAGAGAGGCAAAGAAGTTTGTTTCACAAAAGGCCACGGGTGGAGGAAGACCACCAGAGCACACAATGGCATTAACTTAATGAGTCTTTACATAGTAATTAAAGGTTCCCCACTGGATGATACTCTGTCGATCTGTACTGAATGAGTATTAATTATTAGTATCAATCACTGATGTTATCTGTGGGTGTTACTTGGTTAAGAAGGGAGACGGGCAGACAGTGGCATTTAGCTGTGATTAATGAAGTGACCTTCCCTACAGCCTTGGCTGAGATCTAGAAAAATCTATTCCATTTCAAAGTGACCTCCGGGTGGGATGGCTGGTTGGAACACCCATACACTCTGCATCCAAATGCAACAAAACACACACACAAGCATGCACACACAGGCACACACAACCCTCACCATAAGGACTGCAGAGATGCAGATGCAAATCATCAGAAATGAATGTCCGAGGAAGTCACATCAGATGAACCACACTGTCTTCCAGTCAATCATTGCTCTCATATTCAGCTGATTCTGACATATGACTGAAGATTGTTGTCATTGTAGCTAAGTTTAGCGCACTGATATTATTCCTCAAAGCTTTAGCACACCAACCACTGGCATGCAAATGTGATGGTGGCAGAAGTGGTGATGATAATGATATTAATGGGTGCCCAAAGACTTTAACTAAGAAATTTCCATATTTTGTCCCACGGGCCTCAGTTGGTAGAGCATGGCATTAACATTTTTATATTGGTACCATTCCCACTAGAACAGGACAAGCCAAGCATGTAGGCTTTATTCATTCCTCACATTGGAGAACAGTCAAGAAGAACCAGGCTTTTCACATGGAAAGGTTCACAAAGACACATGGAATATTTTAGAATGTGCGTACATGTATGTTTAAATTATGGACAATAATTAGCAATTTCATTTTAGTCTATTTTAGTACGTTAAAATGTTTTACATGCAGAATGCTCTGGTTAAGTTCTGGCACAAAATAGGGAAAACAGGAGATAGGGAGGTACGTATTATTATACTTTTACTGCCATTTTGCATTTCTCGCGCTACAAAACCCTTTGATTTTACTGCATGATTTTCTGCCATTTGCAGGAAATTGGATGTTTTATGCTTTTATTTCATGCTATTGTATGCTTTTTGAACTGTACAAAGATACAAAGATGATAGTTTAAGAGAAGCTGAGATAGGAGTAGATGGGATAAGTACTTATTTAGTGACCCTCATAAACATCAGTATAACTATAGCTGATATGGCTATGGTATGGATAGATAGAGATAATGACTAATAATATCAGTCATAAATTAATACAAATACAGTAAAACCAACACAAATGCCAATCCATTTCACATGAATCTGCATATTGCTGTGCCATAATTAATTTTCTTACTTTTGACTTACTTTTGCAGTATTCTTTTTTTACAAGACATTTCGACGTGTCACAGTTGTAAATACAATTAATAATGGCTGAATTCCATTTAGCTGCTTCAGTTTCAGGGTCCTGGTGCATGCTGGCTCCCTGTATGACTTCACCAACACAGCCATTGTTAATGTTTTTTACAACACCTGGGCTTTTTCTACTACAACAAGTCAAAATGCCACTAATACCAAAAAATAATAATCAAAACATAGAATTGGGACATCCATGCATATTCCAATATGTTTCTGACCTGAGCCGACTTATCCATATAACTCAAACATCCCTCAAATTCATTTGGCCATTTGGAGGCAGTGAAGCAAACTTTGTTAACATCTGACATACTGACACATCTGGGAAACCCAAACAATGAGCAAAAAGAGGCTTAAAAGTTTCATAAAGCTGGTGGCTGGGTTGGCTCAGTGGGTAGAGCAGGCGGACATATACTTGGAGGTTTATGCCTTGATGCAGATGTCCAGGGTTGGAATCCAACCTGTGATGATTTCCTGCATGTCTTTTCCCTTTCTCAGCTAGCTGTCCTGTCAAATAAAGGCGGAAAAGCCTTTAATAATGGTGTTATTCAGTTTGGACTTGCAGACAGCTGTCATGGAGTATCAACCTTCATATCATCTATGATGATCAGGACTCAGACCATGAGCATTTTACAATCCCAAATGTGTCCATTCCATTTACACGACCACCTGGCTCTCCTTCCGTCTGACCCAGCATCAGGTCAGCCTGGATCATCTCCTAATGAGGATGAAGAGGAAAATACATTAGTTAAAATAACACTCCAAGCATTGCAGATGTTACATTTGTTTTTGTCACAGACGAACATTTGGTAACAGATGGGTAATACACGCACATACACACAAACAATGCCAGCAATATCTAACTCACTAGCGCTCATCTAAACAGCGATTACCATCTTGTATGAGGCTGGTGCGCTGCCCAGACGATGACAGCTCCTCATACAGTACAGCAAGTCCCTGCGGTGCCACTATACCAAGCCTCAGATGCATGCAAGTCATTGTGCCATTGTGCCGGCTGGCTGCCACTGTAGCAAAGCGGGCCAATTCTAATAGTATACATGGCATGTAATTGCTGCATTTCTGGAGTGTACGGCAATAATGGTCTATAGAAGGTTGTTACTGGGGTGACCCTCAGCATAATGACCCAACTCAGGCTTTAAAAAGCATTCAGGACATTGACTTTTCAATCATGAGTGTGAGACTGAGGGAAAAGGAGATAATAATGAGTATTAGCCAGGCTAGTGTATTCATTTGTGAGAATAATGTCCCAAATAGTGTCAGAGGTTACAGAGCTATGTAAGTGAGAGGATATAATAAGACAAGCGTTCATGTCTGCAATATGTCCCTGTCTATATATTCAATGTGGCTTAAATGGTGATTTTATTGCAGTAACAGTGGAACAATGTGGTGTTATTAGACTACTCTAAGGAGAAAAGTGCAGCTAGTGCTGATCAATAACATTTTACAATCAACCCTTAATTGCCCTGGTAGCCAATGAAGTGAAGCTAAAATGGAGAATAAGACTGTCTATTCCACACAGCTCCCATCAGGAAAACAGCTGCGAATTTTTGGACAAACTGTAATCTGGATATAATCTGCTGGGTTCAACAGCTTTCCAGGGAGCCGTAATGAAGTAGAAGCATTGGTTGCAGTTTCAGCGGTAAGTCAATGACAGAAAATCTCTAGTGTTGTAAAGTTATAGAAAACACAGCACAATGGCCTTAATGTATTTTTTCTAAACCTATATAATAAAAATAATTCTGGTTTTGTTCAAACAGCAGGCATGGAAGGCCAAATGTGCATATGATGAAGGGTATAACTCATTCCTCTTGTAGTATATAGTATAATTACAGTTTATTACAACTTTGGTCTTTTGGTCATCATCTCTATCAGTTATGATAACATTGTACTCACCAAGTAGCGATAACATACGATAACACAAGCATTCAGATGGTCAGACAAGACAACAGTATCTACAATCCAAACCACTTTATGTGGAGGTAAAACTGAAAGTGAAACAGATAGGGTAATCATTTCACAGCCCCCGTTTGTTTTGTTCTCCAAATAAATTTGGCTAAGCTGGAGATTTATTTAAAACTTGTCTGCCAAATGTCAGCAATTAACTTGATTGTGTACAAACTTACTATAACCGATGGACAAAACTACAAAATAACAACCACGTAGTAAATAAACCAGAATCATCCTCTAATTATGTCATTAATTTGTTAAAATAAAGCCTACTTGTAGGTTTGTGGATATGGATTATGGTTACCTTTCCTGTCCAACATGTGCTAGTAACAAGTAGGATTTCCTGCTGCTTATTTGGTGATTTTGTATTTTTATGATGACGTTTCCTAGTTACATTGCTTTACAAAAGACACCATCAGTGACAGAGAAGGAACAGTATCTGCCATGTTGTGCAATGTTGCTGTCAACAGTCTTGTCCTTGTTTGCTGTGCTCTTGTTTCCACAAATTTTGTTTTTGACAGTTACAAAATACCAGACAGCAAGACAGCAGGGCTGGAACAACACAGGGCTAATAACCATAATTTTAGATTCAGCCATAATCATCTATAGGAAATATTTTTTTATATACAGAAAACAAGTAAGATAAATTGGCTTATTGCTACATGCAGTATCTTCTGGGTTTAGAGACAGTTGCATGTGAGTAACAAATCAGTAACACTACACAGTTATTAAAGAATAATGTACATGTACAAAAAGACCCAGAATGGACATCAAGGGAACATTTTACACAATCAATATCTATAAAGAGGAACTGTCGTTTATTGAGTTATAACAGCACAAAAACTCTACTGGGTTTGAGAAAAATGTGTCTTTTCAGTTGTTTCACGGGCCTTGTCCTGGCACATAAGAGACTGTGTAAAATTTAAATCTACCGCAACCCATCAGAAACTGCCAACTACCATTCCTTCTTGACAACATTAAGAGCCACCAACCTTGTGAACACTAAAACAGTGAGGTGTTTCTTGATGTCTTAGTTGTCATTATTATGCTGCTTCTACATAACATTGTATTGTCATGCTATCTGTGATTATTGTCATGTTATTGTTGATTCTGTGTGTCATAAGAGCTGTCTCTCTTGTCTCTATGTAGTGCAGGCTGTTTGTATTTGCTTTTCTTTTTTTTTTTTTTTTTTTTTTTTTGCTTTCAATCGTTTGTATTTTAAGTGCTTTTCTTCTTAATGTCTGTGCTTTTAACTAGTGCCTGGGGACTACAGATGAAAATTAGCTGGCTAACTCTGGCATATTTTCAAAAATGTTATTAATATGCACAGGAAGACTTCTAATCACTGCAATCACGACTATCTTTCCCTAAATCATTTCAGCTGTTAAGAGGTGTTCACTCTTCAGTAAACCAATCAGAATTGGCCACAAATTCATGATCCAATCACAGCATGACATCCTGCTTTAAATGTCACTCTCCTTGCTATCAGCTGGCTTCTCAGGCAAACGTGCAACCCTCCTCCCTTCCACCTCCGGGCATCATCATCCACTGCAACCGGAGTCCCTTTCCGGCAGACAGGTCCTTCGTTCGGTCTTCTGGTTCCCTCTCCGCCATCACCAGTGTCTAGGCTCCATCGGGGGGAAATATGTCTGTTTCTCTACCCCTTTAAATATTTTAATGATGGAGTCTAATCCCCAAAGACTTTGTACATTTCATGTACATTTCATATTATGTTTATCTACAATACATATTTGCATATCTGCAACAAAGTCTCTCCTGATTGTAATAAAGTAATAAACTAATCTAAATATAAATTTGGTTTTTAATAGCCAGTGTTTAGGATTACTGGCAGAAATGGAATCTAAAAACCATAGAGTTTTTGTTATATATACATGTATACTTTGAATTCTTTGGTCCATTTTAATATTAGTGGTGTTTTTTTAATTCATTCCTGTGGCTATGGGTACTCATTCAATAATTTCTGTATGGATTAATATAGACAGTAGAGATAATATGGAAACATTACTGACAGTTATTGTGGGAAAATGAGGGAGAAGCAGCAGAGTAAGTAGATAAGGCATGTAGACATATGAAACAAAGAGAATTACCATGATGAGTCACACGACTGGCAGCACATTTTGAACATCACAGATTGATGATACACATAACTGAATACGACAATGTGAGGGTGTTTATTTTCTTAAGTTTTCCATCCCCTTAGTCTGAATTTGCATGCTGATAGAGCCCATTAGCTCTCATTATGCCTGTTGATTGAGTTTACAAAACAATAAAGCGTGTAGGCTTTTTCATTCCTAAATTGAAACTTGATTAAGAGAAACCAATGACTTGTAACATCTTTCTACTCCAAACACTTCATTTGTCATCTCAGTAAGTGGTGTTTCAAATACATTAGAGTCATTCATATACAAGCTTCTACAGAAAAAAAACAACAGTTTTGTGTGCGTTGAGTGCGTTAGCTTTGTTGCTGAAATGTGCTATATAAATAAAGCTTCCTTGCTTTGCCTTGCATGAGAAACACATAAGAGGCATCATTCAGCATCCGTGTTTCATCCAAATCACTGGGATTCAGCAGAAAATATTGTTTGGTGCCTGTAATTACTGTAGAAATTGTCAGTGGTGAGTGGGCAGAGTGTGCGTTCGAGAGCATATGTCACAGTGTGTTAGCGTCCAGGCTAAACGTGTTACTTACGCCTGTCATGGCCGCCCTGGCTGCCCATCAGACCAGCCATGACTGAGGTGACAGTGATGCGTCTTGTCGGTCCGGTTCATCGGCCCAGAAGACCTGTCACTTGTCAACACACACACACAAACAAACACACACACACACACACACACGCACACACACACACACACGCACACGCACACACACACACACACACACACACACACACACACACACACACACACACACACACACACACACACACACACGTTATTATGTAGATTGACAGCTCATGTGCATCACGTTTCACTCAGTTTTCACCGGTTCTATTTTTCTGCCCATTGCCTCCTTGTAGCTGCACTTGTTCAAATTAATGATATGCCAGCAGATATAAACACAATCTCCAGCCCTTAAAATTACCAGTCAAAACTAATGTTGAAGTCTGATGTAAAAGTAAAAGTAAAAAGATGTGCTGATTCCTGCAAAAAAAACAAAAGGCAGGATACTATCACCTATTAGAAATTGCAACCCTTTGTCGACTGTTAAAGGCAGGATTGGTAATGTTAAAAAGCTAGCAAGATTTAAAGTAGCATCTCCTCAGGGCTCCGTCTAACCCCTCCCCCTGCCCTCGGGGCTGCGACCCACACACAGACGGGCACGAGCACTGCAGCAAGCAGAGAAAGGGCCGCAATTGTACTCCATGTCTCATTCACCTGTAAGCAAACACTTAATATTATCAAACCGAATGTTTAAAACAAACATAACTACTGTTAGCAATGCGGCGATAAATCACATTGAGCTCAGGCTCGTACACCTGAGGGGTAGAGTACGCGCAGCGGAGAAGGAGGCATTTCATTGGTTCTTTCCAAGCAGACTGGGCGTTTTTACAGGATTACAGATGAAGGATCTTTTTCACTCCTTTTTTCAGAGCCCAAAAGTCTGCTATGCCCTCTTCTGCCGTATGGCAACACCAGTTACCGTCAGCGGAGCGGATGTTTTGGTCTATTTAAAAGGAGTTTCTTAGATACTTCCCATATTGCTAGTTTTTTAGAGAGACACACACGCCCTTACTAAAAGGGCCCTCGTCCGGAACAGGGAACCCGAAGGCGAGAGTTCGCCTTACTTTTTTACCCTAGATGTCCCCAACTCACGGGCTCTTGTGCCCCTGTGTATGAAAAGCACCGGCTGAGGGATCTTTACAACCAATGATTTTTCTTAAGTACTCACGGTCTCGGCCGCTCCTCCCAGGGTCACCGGAGGTCCCTTCCTTCTTAATGACGCCCACTGGCCTTCCTCGGTCACCAATCTGGCCGCGGGGGTAAGGAGCCTTTTCTAAAGAACCCCAAAGAAACACGAGACTCGCAAAGTTTTGGTCTCCTAGCTCAGCACAAGCTCAGGTAGTTTTATTTATATAAAGAAAATAAAAGGCAAAATTAAGGCAAAGCGCTAATACACTAGGCTCAGAACCGAGTCGGTTCAATGAGTATCCTTCTGGCTGTTTGAGGTACTAAGTCCTAAGTCCTGATGCCCAAAAGCACGAGGTAACCTAGGCTATCTTAAATGCTATGCTCAGAACCAGGTCGGTTCAATGAGTGTTGCTCTGAATACTGAGGTACTAAATCCTTACGCATAGAGCACAAGGTAACTTATCTCTGTTTTCTGCTTGCAAAGCTTCTCTTTTTATGCACAAGTTGGTTCACTCCCCTAGATGCAGCAAGGTTTGTTCACCATAACTTTATGTCCTTAGGTAATACGGCAGATGCTTACAGGAAACTCACATGTGTTACACAGTATATGCAGTTAGAAATCTATTGTTCGTGGTTGGCCTACTTATGAATTTCTTCTTTTGTTATCGCTCTACACAAACTGTCAGTATCTTTCCACTAGTTAATAAAACAGTCAAATATGGACTTCCCCTTTTGTCGGTATTTTTCAAAGCATGATATCTGTCCTGTTATAAATGCAATACAGATTAATACATTTTAAGCAGTAATATAGTTTTAGCTATTTTTTTTTGGGGGGTAGGAGGATTTCAACTGAACCTTCGTTCAACACATGGACTCAGATCTGAATTTCAACAGCCACATTAAGACAATTACAATGTCAGCCTATTATCGCCTTAAGAATATCTCAAGGGTTAAAGGACTTATGTCTCAGCAGGATTTGTAAAAACTTGTCCATGCTTTTATCTTCAGTAGACTTGACTACTGTAACTGTACTATACAGGTCTCCCTAAAAAATCAATCAGACAGCTGCAGCTGATTCAGAACGCTGCTGCTCAAGTCCTCACTAAGACCAAGAAAGTGGATCACATCACTCCAGTTCTGAAGTCTCTACACTGGCTTCCAGTGCCTCAAAGAATTAATTTCAAAATACTTTTGCTGGTTTATAAATCACTAAACGGTTTAGGGCCAAAATACATTTCTGATCTGCTGCTACACTATGACCCACCCAGACCTCTCAGGTTGTCTGGGACAGGTCTACTTGTTGTCCCCAGAGTCAGAACTAAACAGGGAGAAGCAGCGTTCACTTTTTATGCTCCACATACTGTATCTGGAACAAACTTCCAGAAAACTGCAGTTCTTTTAAATCAAGGCTGAAGACTTTTCTTTTTGATGTTGCCTTTCTTTAAATAATTGCTCATTTCTTAATTTCTTATACTGCACTGTAACTGATCGCATTGTGTGAGTATAATAAGAAACAATCTTTTACAAATAGAAAAGGGATTTACAAAAAGTGTGAATTTCAAAACAGAAACTAAGACTTAATAGTCACGACTATATTTTAGAATAAAAGTACTTTTCCACACCAAGATGGGTGGATTGTTCATTTCTTAATTTCTTATACTGCACCGTGACTTTTATTTTCGTATTCTATCTGTTTTTCATGTTGCGACTACATTTTTGTCATCATTATTCCAGATTGCATTGTGTGGGTTTAAAAAGAAACAACCTTCTAGGGACCATTCGGTATTTATGGAATGGACCACCGGAGGAATATAGGGGAGGGTCATGTCTTTTTATTCTTTGTTGATGGGAGGGTCATCCAATTTGTTTTAGTCTAGGGGGGAGGGTCACCCAACTTTTGTATTCATGAAAACAGCAACATTTCAAAGTGGCTTCTTTGGTGCATATTTATCCATGTAGCTCCATGTAACTCTCTCAGTCTCGGCCCCTATCGCTAGCAGATGGGTCCCTCTTTGTTTAGTCACCCAGACAATTTGAGCTGTAGCCGTGAGATTTCCCAAACTGAATAAATCCCGCTCGCACATATAAACACAAAACTGCTTTGCTAGCTCCATCGTGTTGTAACTAACACATCTGCTGAAAAAAATATTTTATTCATTAGCATGATTGCCGTACTGTTTAATTAAAAAACATCCAAAACACTGTACGAAAACATAGCAGACCAGATGAAAGCTTTTATTTTGAAAAGTCGAAGCACGCGGACAGCACCGAGCCGGGAGGGCATGAGACGGGAGGTCTCCAGGCTGAAGACATACCCGACTCAAATATCCTTTCGGTCCCTGTGATTATTTGTGAAATTGTTCAAACAACAGCCTTTTCAAGGCATTTGAGAAGAAAGGAGTGGTAGCATGCAAGCTCCCAAATTGATGCTCATCTGAGAAACGTGTTTTGGATAATGTTCAGCTTCGGCAGCTTGACCTATGCTAAAATATACAATGACTGAGGAAGCCTAGTGACGAGTCCATAGCAACCAGTGTTGAATTTCTTATTACCCAGTGTGCTTTGTTGAATTCTCTCAATGTTTTATTGTTTTATTTCATGTGAATACTAGTTACTAGATGAGTAACTTAGTATTTGAAGTAATGCAGTAATGCAGGAAGTGTGCATTTAGTTTCCATGCTTATTGTGTTTCCACAACGTTAGTGAGTAAATCTACTGAAATGGCGCCCACACCATAACAGAGGAGTGTGATGCGTAAGATGAGAATGCAGAGGTTAAGTTGCATATGTCATGGCTGTAAAAAAAACCATGGGCATTTGTACGTCTTTGCCTAAGTGCTAACCAGTACAGAATGCATCAACAAATTGTTAGGGAGGGTCATCCCTTTTTTCCATATCATTTTGGAGGGTCATCCAAAATGTATTTCTAGTGAAAGGAGGGTCAGGTCTCTTTTAACTAAAGATCCCAAAACTCCACAGGGGGCCCCTAAAATAAATAATGAACAGTCCCTTACGAATAGAAAAGGGATTTACAGTTGAAATAAGACCACTAATTACAAACCAAAAGCGTTTTTTGCTAAGGTTTTTCCAAGAAAGAAAGACTTATAGTGACGACTATATTTTAAAATAAATATATTGGATAGAGCAGGCGCCCATATATATATATATATATATATATATATAATATGGGCGCCTGCTCTACCAATTGAGCTATCCGGTGCCCTGCTTTTAATTTCTTTTTTTAATCGTTTTTATTTGCTCTTTAATGTTTTCATTTTTTTTATTGTTTTTAACTGCTCTTTAATATTTTATGTAAAGCACTTTGAATGACCCTGTTGCTGAAATGTGCTATACAAATAAAGCTGCCTTGCCTTACCTTGCCTAAAGGGTTTTAATTGTTAAGTTCACCAACAAGCCAATCGCCTATAACCTTTGCTTGCATTGCTTCCTTGTATTCCTTTACTGTACAAATTGTATCCCCCATTTTACAATATTCTTATTTTAATCCTTTTCAGCTTCACTATGACTATCTGAAACAACCTTGTGTCCACATGGGAATGTTGAGGTTTTATCTCATCTTATCACTCCCTTTCTTCTCTATCCAAGCCCTCCTCTCTTCGTTACTTATGGATGGCCCTGGCCCACTCCAGACCTCTGACCTTAACCCTGTGGCACATCATCCCAGCTACACTCGTTCTTTCTGTTTAACAGCTCCCTCTTCTTTCTCCTCCTCTTCCATCCTTTCTCTCCTGTCCAGTGACCCTTATCTAAGTGTGTATTTGTGTCTCTCTCTGAGGCCCAGTGTGTTAGTGCCAGATGACCTGAAGCCACCCATGACCAGTGGTCCACAGCTAAAACGATAAGGCAGGAGACTCCTCGCCTAGCCGTACCTCCTTTACTTTCCTCTCATCACCTTTGATTTTGTTGTTTTTCTCTTCCTTTCCTGTCCTTTGCTTGCTTAGGTCTATTGGATATTTCAAGCCAAAAGTGGTGCACTGTGACTCACAAGGACTTTCACAGGCCTTTATGCCTGATCTGAAAACATCGATCCTCAATAAAAAAAAAATTCTTAAACATTGATCTACTTTTGGAAAGATGACTTAACAGCTTGGTATTTCCCTGGTAATTGCCATGTGAGTCAATGGGAAATCTATTTATTTAGTCACCAAATTGAAATCATGCAACCTAACAGAACGGTTTGCAAAGGATTTTGGTAGAAATGGCCCGTGTCTCCATTGACTTTGACTGCAACTTTGCAGCCCTGTGCTGGCTTCCAGAAACCCCAGAGAGTTTTGATTAACCACATCTGGTCCCGCTCTTTATTGGGATTCATCACTGCAAACTCTTTGATAATTAGAAAGACCGTCCTTCATGTCAAATTGAAAACATGACTGATGGCCATTTGTAATCTTACAAGTGCATGTGTGTGTGTTGGTAGTATGCAATAGAAATATCTGATTAATGATGCTCATCTTGGCCTCCCTTGGCTGTCCAAATGTAAACAGAGGTCTCAACTGTTTGCATGCAGTGTAATTAGTCAGCGGTGACAAGTCTTTTCTTTCTCTCTTTCGCTCTCTCTCTGTCTCCCTGCTCGTCTTGTCAACAGGACAGATACGCACCATGCTGTCAACAAGCCTGATAGCCAGCACTGGTAGAAAGGTTAAGATTTACATAAAATACAGCAATCTGCTTATACACACACATCAGACAGATTTCCCATTATTATGTTTTTTTCTCATTCTTTTCTTTCTGTGTCTCTACCTCTATTACTTCTCTCTTTTAATGCAGACTGTCGCTATAAATGACTCACATACAGAGGCAACAATGCACGCATGATTGAGTGTGCACACACACATACACACAAACACTCATAAACATTCCTCTTTGTTGAGCAGAACGACGGTCATCTGTCACAGTGAAGGTAACGTCATTCTTGTACATGCTATCCCACATAAAACCGTATACAATATACTGTATATGCACCCTATTGTTTTAGTGTGCAAACACTGCTGTCATTAAGTTATCCTCGTCAACTGCCAGAAAGAAAGCGCTCCTTGAAAGACAGCAATGGATTGAACAATTCAGAAGTTCATTTTCTAAAGCCTGAGAATCTAAGGTGCTATATTTCCTGGAAAAGTAGAAGAACAATGTACAGAGAGGATGCATGTAATATGGACTACAAATTGTTAGTATCCACAGAATGTTTACTGTAATGGATAAAAGCAGTAAATGCATCAAAAATAAACAACTAAATAAAAAAACATTTGTTAAAAATAGTGAGAGGGATTCATAAATGTGAATGCACCCTGGTTCTGGTAAAAGAGTGAAAGGTCGATGCGTGCACACATCTTGTTCATTTTCACATAAAGGCAAACTTGCCCTTGACATTTTGCGATATGCTGAGTATCCCCTTTAATAGGTGCACCTCATCATTTAGAGTAACGCCCTGCTCCAGACAGTGCGTCACATATGAATAAAGCATTAGTGTGAAGCATGCAGGAGGGGTGAGAGGTTCAATAACTGTTTCTCTGAATTAGAATGAGCAGCGTGCATGTAACTTTTAACATATGCTTCAATTTGTACTGCTAGGTCCTCTGTATCCTTTAATTAGGGGCTTCAGGCAATTCAGTCCGGTCTTCCAGATGCATCAGAAAAGGTACATTAAGTCAACATTGGTTATTTGCATTTCATTTGACTCTTTTATTGGTATTATGGCAAATCATTCTCTTAGACCTTGGGGATGTTGTGGGAATGACATAGAATGCTAACACGTCAGTTATAAATAATAATAATAATAAAAAATAGTGTTCAAGGAAAAATAAAGGTGTGATTGCTGGTGTCGGACACTTCAGTCCAATCTCTGAAATAATTCGGTCTCAGAGAGGATTTGGCACTAGCAGTAATGATAACACAAAGGCTGTATGGAAAATGTTATTTTGTCATGAGTAATGTTTAGACTGCCAGTCATGTCCACCTTGGAAGCAGTGTTCAAAAACGTTATCAGGTGTCAGCAGTGGGGGAAGAACTTTTAACTGAACTAAGAGAGTCCCTTCACAATACCACAATGTAAAAAGTACTCTTAGTAAAAGTCTTGCCTTCAAAGTTTTACTTAAAGCTGCACTAATCAATGTTTTTTATTTTATTTTTATTTTAGAATTTAATCAAATGCCTTTGTGTAATGAACTTGTCAAACAAACAAATCAATCTCATTTTCTGTGGTGGAAAATAACTAACTAGTACTGTACTTAAGTACAATTTTGAGAGTACCTCAAAATTTTACTTAAGTACTCCACTTCTCCCCCACTATATTTTAAAAGGAAAATATTGTACTTTTTACTCCACTACATTTATTTGACAGATATAATTACTAGCTACTTTGCAAATTAAAGGCTCTGTACACCCACACAGGTGTTTTTTTTATTACCCTGATTGATTAGCCCTCTAGTCAGGTGTAAGTTGGGTGGAGCAGGGAATTTCACCAAATGTCAATCAAGCATAGCACTTGTTAGGCAACATAAGTGAATACACCTGTGTGAGTGGACAACTGGTGTGCCGTTCGTCTAACATTACCTCAATAAAATATGATGCATCACTATTAAATTAAAGAATAAATCACCAGACGGTACAATAAGTAGGTTAGTTAGCATTAGCGCCATCTCGAACATCTACATTAAAAGGCTGCTTACAAATAAATGCATCAGTAGTAACACATTCATATTATATAATAATATAACACTTCCACTCTGCATAATGAGTACTTTTACTTTTGATACTTTAATGAAACATTTAAACATTATTCTGATAATACTTACAATTACTACTAGGCCTAATATTCTTCTTGCATCACAGCAGGAAAAAATTCTGACTTATTCTGACAAAGTATCAACATCATATCATTATTAATGACTTACTCCTTTATATTTTTAAGGCAAATATTGTATGTTTACTTCGCAGATTAAGATTTTATATTTAAAGTCTATGATGAGCTTATATAATACAATGCATTAATACAGTCGTGCATCTGTAATGCACGTTATGCCATTAAGTGGGATAACCTGGTAGTACTCAACTTGAGTAGAAGTACATAAAAACTTAAATATAGTATGTGAGTAAATGTACTAAGTTAAATTCCAACACTGCATACATTTCACAGTAAACATTAACAAGTTCCTGTACACCTTGCAACTTAAACTAATCACAGGAGAGATCTGACTTTCATGCCATCTTTGAGGCCTTTATCCTGAAACCCTCACAGCCCCTTCCCCTGCCCACCGCCTCTTTACAAAATACCCAGACATCCTGCTGGCATTGAAGCAGAAGATAGAGAGAGAGAGAGAGAGAGAGAGAGAGAGAAAGAGAGAGAGAGAGAGAGAGAGAGAGAGAGAGAGGCTGGCATTAGTCAACATTCTCACTGAGATTTCTCCCCACTGATGCGCCACCCACTCCTCTGAATGCCAAACAGTTCCTTTATTATCTCTGCATTTACATGATTTTTGGGAGCAGCTTAAGTTTTATTCCTCTACTCTCCCTCTCATCCACCTCCCTGTTCTCCTCCCTTTCCTTCCCCCCTCTTTCTGCCTTCCTCCTTCTGTTTTATCAAAGTGCTGTATCATTACGCTTGGGATAATCCTGATCTCCTCGCCCCTCCCTCCTCCCTCCTCCTTCAATTCTTGAGCTTCACCCTTCAAATTCTTCTGTTTTACAGGGTGTTTAGAGTGGGGGGGAGGAGGTGGAGGCGGGGGGAGGTTGGGATGTCTTTTTTTTGTGCTACTGCAAAATGATGATGAAACCATATGGAGGCTAGCGGTGGTGCGGTTTTGCAGGGAGGGAAATAGGGAGATGGGGGAACAGGAGGGGAAGCTACACAGCGGCGTAAATGACTTCTTAGCAGTGCAGCGAGATGTGAAGGACAGACTGACGTGAGACGGTGTGGTGAGCAAACTAATGAGCTACACATTTCATGCCGAGAAAGAAAAAAAAAGAAGAGAGAGGGAGGGGAGGGCGAAGAGAGGGAGCAGAGATGGAGCAGGAGGCAGAAGAAGAAGGGAGAGGAGAACAGGAGGAATGATGGAGGGAAAATGAGAGATGTTGAAGCCTTACATTTGCAAAGTTGGGGAAAGGAAGAGGAAGACAGGAGTGAGAGAGACAGACAAGTAGGAAAAGAGGGGGCAGAAAGAGTGACATGAAAAATGACCTTTCCTTGCCAGCTTTTCTCATTCATCCTTGCCACGACAATGAAGAATAAAGTTAGCATCGATGAGATACTGCATGGGTACACAATCTCACAGGCTGCTCATACCTCTCATCTTTTTTTAATAGGAACTTTCAAAGATTTCTATTCATTTGACTGCAAAGGAAATATGTATTTGATGCATATAGGTTCAGATGGAATGTACAGTATTAGTGTGGAGGTGATATATGGCTCCCAGACAGAAGAATGAAACATCAGAAATCTGCCAGTCAGTGTAGTCCACATCTGATACCATGAAGTTGGTTTGATTATTCATTGTGGAATTAATCAATACAACACTTGTTGCCTATGGAAAGCCCTGAGCCTACTGCCACAGAGGTGTTTCCTCTCTGGCAAGATTATGCTGTTATTGAACATTCATTTTTTTGTATGAGGATGTCTGGATTTCCAACACAGAATTCACATTGGTTAGACTGCAGTTTTTATAATGAACAAGCTATTATTTTGTAAAATCAGATTATTCATGAGAAAACAGCAATACAAGATGAATGTGCTGTACCAGTAGGTGCACATAAACATTCTAATCATTAATACCACCACAGACTTTTTAATAAACACCAATCCGCACACTCCATCACCTGCAACTTCACAGGTTTCAGAGCGGCAGAAGTAGCAGCATGCTGCAGTACATTTTGTTATTTTTAGGCCTCACACCCAGGATGGAACTTCCAGCTCTCATCCCTCCTCCTTGGCTTCCTGCAGCGTGAGCCTTTCAGTACCTGGTGTGATGGGTGTTGGAGGACGCCTGTGGTTCTCGGTTACTGAATGCAGGCTGCCGTCCAGCTCGTCTTGAGTCACTTCCAGTGTTTGTTCTGGTCCAATCCGCCCACTTCTCCACAGTCGCTAAATGCATCAAAATTTAAAGCACAAGATAAAACATGGTTAAAATACGGGGCTTTGCCTGAGAGAGTTAAGCCTTTGCTTGGTGTGAGCTAACAGTAGCCCATATCTTTGTTCTGAAAAAGATGGGGCTAGTGTATTTCTTAGACCAAGACATGTCTGTATCCCATGTAACCATCTAACAACAAGTTAGAGGGGTGCACCACTACAATTTAGAATGAATATCTTAACAGGTATCAATGGATTTACCACACAGACATTACCACACGTTATCCCATGACTTTTTCTATCTTCCACCATGAGGTGACATTTGTGGTTTTAATTGTCTCAACAACTATTGGATGGATCGCTGTGAAATTGGGACACACATGGGTGTCCTCTACAGAAGGAATTGTAATAACTTTAATGCCACATCTGTAGCATTGTTGTGTGATAAAACCGCACATTTTAGAGTTTATTGTGACCAGGCCAAGGCACACCTGTGTGATAATCATGTAATCTTCTAATCAGCATCTTGATTTGCCGCACCTGTCCGGTAGATGGATCTTGGCAAAGAAGTGCTCACCAACACGGATTTGAACAAATTTGCGACCAACATTTGAGAGAAATAAGCCTTTTGTGGGCATAGAAAAAGTCTTAAATCTTTGAAAAATGGGAGCGAAAACAAAAGTGTTGCATGTATACTTTTGTTCAGTGGCAATGGTAAACATCTGCTAAACGTCACCATGTTAGCATTGTCAATGTGAGCATATTAGTATGCTGACGTTTTCATTTTGCTCAAAGCACAGCTGTCGCGGGGTTATGGTTAGGATTAGGAGCTATGGATGTGGATTCTAAGTCTTGTTGTAGTTTTGGCCATAATTGCTATCTGTTAAACTCACCATTGTAATCACCAAGTTATTTACACTGAACTGTAAAACTGTTTAAACAGAAGTTGTTATAAATTCAAATCTTCCTTTAAACATTGCATTCAAATGTAAAACCAGAAGCATTAATTATACATTAGGAAAGGTGACAGAACACCCAGGGGAGTCCTGGAGGTTGTCCAGTACATTTTTTGGATTCAGCAGTTGGGGACTTGTTAAAATTTTCTGTGGTTTGAATAAAATCTGACTCACATTTATCATCACTGGAGCAGCTCTTGATTTTTAATTGTGATGACATCACAGGATGTGCCCAGGTTCTCTGATTTGTGGAGCTTGTTCATGTTTCCGATTAAAATGCCTCATATAATAATGAGTTTGACTTCTTAAATCCATACCTTTCTTTTTAAATGTAATAAAGAAATTTAATTTAGACATATTTGATTTCCCAGGTTTCTGCAGAAGCTGTGTTACCATAGGTGTTTATGCAGTGTAATTGTTTCATCCTAACCAGAGGTTAAAAAGGGCTAACGTGTGAATAATCAGCCTTTTCTCTCTATTTATCTCTCTCTCCCCCCTCTGCGCTATGCTGATATATTATGCTATTTAAGTCTCCCTCTTTTCTTCTTTTAGTTGAGATAAGAGTTCATTTCCCCTTCCTCTTCTGCTTCTCTCATTATTGCAAAAGTCCTTTTCATGCCAAGGAACCTGGCAATGAAGCAAATTGCTTGTCCTACTAATACTTTATTAGAGGCTACTGGTGCGCACGTACTCCTTCAAACTCAGTCGGACTCACTCATTCTCTCAATCAATCACATGCACTGCCCTCAGCTCGCCCTATCTCGTGACCACTTGTGCTAAAAACAGACCATATGTACACACACACACACACACACTCACACACACACACTTAAATGCTTTTATTTGAATCTGAAAGGCATCGCTAGAAAACATACAAGATCCAAATACTCTGGGAAGAGTCATTTATAAGGTGACAGGTCTACATGGCTCACATACTTTTACAGGTCTTTCCATTTATAATACTCAACACATTAAGGATAAACAAAGCATCTCCGTCTCCATATGTGCATGATTTGATCCACTGCATGGTGATTGGTATAAAGCAACACCATAAAACACTGCATTGCATATTAACTGTTACCAGCTGTATCACCTCATCACTCAGGCTAGTTCAGGTATCTCCTTCCCCGAGCAGCTCCCTGAGGTTTCGGAGGCACAGTCACTGCTGAATTCTGGCAGCTGCATTCAGGGGGCCGTGACCTTCGCGTCTTGTTAAGTTCGAGAGAGATGGGTCACTTTGCGAGCTGTGTTTACAAGCCACACACTGCAGAAATCCACTCAGTAAGCATTTAAAACAAGTAATACATGCCAGTTTATAAGATTATTCAGACTGTGTTAAATGCAGAGACAAGGGTGTGAAGGAGACCACAATTAAACAGAATATGTTGGTAGTATTGACAAAATGTGACTTTCAAGGACATTTTTGAATAGGTGGATGCACATTCAGTTTATCTGACCACAGGCTAGACATTAACTAAATTCCAGACACAATAATATAAGACAGATTTGTTTTAGCATTTGCTGAAAAATGTAAAGACATCAATGTTAGGAATAAAACACCTTACCTGAACAAAGTGTTAGTACAGAGTAATCTATGGGATTATGCTTTGAAATTCAGGAGAAGGAATGGGCATTTGGTCGAAAAGCTCAGTGAAGTGGCTGTGAACTGCTCTTTATTCATTTTTTCAGGTAACTTTTCAATACTGAAACAGCACGCACAGACTTGAATGGACTAACTTTTGTGCTTACACCTAAACATCTTAAATCACACACGAAAAACTAAACTTTATTTTTAATTCGTCAGATAGACTGAGTACAATGTAGTGGAATTTAATTACTGCATTTAACCCATCCTAAGTAGTAGGAGCAGTGGATCGCTATACATACAACATCCGAGGAGCATGTGGCTGGAGAGGCCAGAGGAGGTTGACCATTCTACCCCACAAGCCCACATGTAGACACAAACACAAAGAAATAGGAAGCTTGTCTGAGTCTGGAGGAAGAGGAAGACCTGCCATGACTGCTGGGAGCTTTGACCAGCGTCTGACAGGAGAAAGTGAAGCAGCTCGTCTAATTGACTACAGACAGCGTCTCGCATTCGGGGCTGCTGCTGCGGCCTCCAACACACAGCATTGATCTGCTGGAGAACATTGTCTGTCTCTTACTTACCCTTTCTTCATCCATCTGTCCTCTATTCCTCTTCATTTCCTTTCTCTCGCTTTCATCCAGTGCCCCTCCTCCTTTCCTCCTTTCACTCTGCTAATCACTCCTTCTATTTCATCTCCCTTGCTGTCGTTCTTTCTTTCTTCCTTATCAACATATTTTACTACGAGGGATCTGAGCCAAGCCTTTAAGACAGATGGATGATGATGAATGGTGAGACAAACCAGATCTCTCTCTGTCTTTCTCTTTCTCTCTTTCTTCCTTTCTTACACATACTGTTGACATTGTTTTCTTTGATGCACTTTTGAAGATAATGAGAATACGCCTTTGGGAGGTAGATGATATCCTTTCAAATGATTTTGGCCAAAAGCTGATTTCTTGGCCATCGAACATCAATAGAACAAAGCCAGTTGGATGCAAACCATTTTGAGACTGAAAAGAAAGAGAAAAAAACATTCTACTCAGAAGTCGGTTATGAACCACCCTCAACCGGCCTGTCAGACACCGCCTACCAAGAGTCTGGGTCTGTCCGAGGTTTCTTCCCAAGAGGGAGTTTTTCCTCGCCACTGTCGCACTGCTTGCTCTTGAGGGAATTACTGTAATTGTTGGGAATTGTTGGGGCTTTGTAAATTATAGAGTGTGGTCTAGACCTACTCTATCTGTAAAGTGTCTCGAGATAACCTATGTTATGATTTGATACTATAAATAAAATTGAATTGAATTGAATTGAACCCTCTTGTGGAGAACCAATGAGAGACTGTTGCCAACTTGTTAGAGCTTCCACCCCTCAAGTCTTCTTAACTTCCCTATGATAATGATGTGATCCTGCTTGTATCTCAATTGGATTCAAGGGATGAGGAGGATAAAGATCTGTGAGCAGAGTGACATGTAGCTTTTGCCTTTGAAGAAACACAAATGACGCCTTTTGGGAAATCCCCCCAGGACCCATGATGGACTCCCTTTGGTCTCAATTATACCAGCCTTTGCTTGTAAGTACATGGTTCTCTTTCTACAGTCTCTATCTCTCTCTGCATGACTTCCGCACTTCTCTTGTAGCACCGCAGGACAGTTCTGTCCTTCACCTTTTGATCCATGCCAGATCAAACACCAGCTGCTCTTTGATGATAGCAGATATGGTGGTCGTGCTAAGGACCCCAGGGCATCAGATTCCCTTCGGTTTATCTCTGGAAAACCCTAACAACCTGTAGCAGCAGGCCTGCAGTTATACTGTTGACAACTCCCAGCAGGAGGCAACATAAGTAATGGTAGTCTTGTTGTGGTGATGCAAGATTTGAGTGTAGATTTTGCCAGCTGCTATGCTTCCAGGGGTGTTTGAGGAGCTGCTCTGCTGGGGATCACTGGGATGTAGGTGGTGGAGTCAAGCAGTTTATGATTCATAATAAGTGACAGAGGTTTGGGCTAACCCACGAAAGCTCCCACAGTGAAGATCAGGTTAATACAGCACTTCCGAAATGTCCTGTTTTTAATTCTGGGAAACAATAGCTTAGTATCTAGCACAACCAGCAGGTTAAGATACAGTAAGAGGTCTTGAGTTAATCATCTCAACAACTATTGGATGGAAACTGTCAACCCCATAGGTAGTTTGTACAAGCAGCTTATTGCAACCAATATTTACATGTATTGTTGCAGTAATTTTGACAGGAGAAAAGGAGAAAGTCAGGTGACGTAGTATAAAGAGTAAAAACGTCTGCATAGGGAGGTGGTTGGGGTGGATGGATGTTCTGTCCCATGTGAAACCAAACATTGCCATTGATTGTTAACATTGACTTATTTTAATTTACGTATGTAAGTTAACTTGTAAGTTAAGTTACGTAAGTAACTACATTACGCTACGTCACGTAAAGAACTATTGTGGTCTCTTACACACTCTTTAACAAGTCTATAACTATTCTCTGCTAAGAGAATCTTACTAGGATGTATGTGCACAGTGTACGTTATCCATAGCCGAGCAATATTAAATCTTGTAAATAGAAGTGATATTTTATATGCCTATATCACTTTAAACTAACAATTAATCCTCCAAATTACGATATATTAAAGCAATGGACAAATTGAGGAAAAGATTAAAATGAGCAGTGAGGCTTTCTAACAAAACATATTGGGAAATGTATGGCTATTATCACCTATCTATTCAGACCTTTTCATCATTGCAGGTGCTTACCTTCTGAAGTCCTGACTAATACAGCTCTGGACGGTGATATGAAATGATTACGACTGATATGGACACTTATGGTGCCCACATTTATACATAGAAGAGACACAGCTACCTGAAGGTCAAGTGGAAGAGGGGGAGGGGGCAGTCAATTTCAAAGGACCTTTTGTCAAGTCCTTATTGAAATTCATCAATGGGCCGCCCTAAGCCTTTTCAGAAACAAAATTGTCATGCTAATTCATTTTGATTGCCACATTGGAATGGCTAAACAAAATGAATGGTGGGGGCCAGATGAGTCTGCCGAAGCGTAACTCTGGATATTTCATAGTGAATTACCCTTGATCGACTTGCCCCATGGATCTTGGTGCAAATTCCGATCAAATGCCCACATGTGTGGAATTCCAATCACTGCTTTGCTAACTCATTGATTTGCATGCCAAAGAAGTACACACTAAAACCCCAATGAAAAGCAACACTGCTGACTGGGACTTTTTTTTGCAAATCGAAGAATAGAGATTATTGAAATTTCATCCCAAGCATGCACCTCCTGATATGAAAAAAATATTCATCCATTTGTGAACCAAACAATGAATATTCACCGTTATCATTTGCAGTGACTTGCAAACACTTGCAGAGAGTACTATGTTTCATTATGGTTTTATTAGGGCGGACGTTTGTGCTCAAACATAAAATGTCACTTATCAACACACCAAAGTTCCTTAGTTGCTATTCTTGTTGATCAAAATGAATTGAAAAAGTTGAATCAAAGTATATTCAGAAAAGCATGTCTGTCTTTTAAAAAGCCTCAAGCTATGTGTTTCAATATATGACCAAGGTAAGAATAAGTATATACAGTATGATGAATTTCCATGATAAATGTAAATAATGCCTTTATTCTGCAAACAAGTTGAAGCATGAGGCCAGAATTATTATTTATATTTTCTATTGTCAACAAATCCCATGAAATGACAAAAAAAACATGTTAGTCTGTCTCGCAATAGTTTCTAATCTCCCTGTGCTGTCTGCGAAGACATGAATCTTAAAAAGTAAATAGTGGCTTTGTTGAGGACTATTTTCAGCCGCAAGTTACACGATACATATGGTGCTCCAGTGATTGAATGCTGATATGAGTCAAAATAATGGTAACGAAGGAACATATTACCTAGCGCAACAGTGTGGCTCATTGATGTGATGTGTTGTCGATTAATGGAGCTCTATGGCACAGAGAAATAAACTATATCGCGCTTTGGCAACACAAATAACACTTGTTACTGTAATATGTTTATTACATTGTTGGCTTTAGTCTTTTCATGGGACTTGTTGACAAATTTGAAATATAGAATATGGCCAGCCTTATCCTCTAAGGTTGTTTTACTCTAAGCTTCTTCAATGAATAACAAAATTACATAATCAACGTGCTGCAGCTCCAGTGCTGTTTATTTCCTCATTCATAATACTGTAATACCTTGTGTGTTTCATTTCATGAAGGGTAGCCTATTCTGTGTTTCTGCTGACATTTAATGAGGCTTTGCACTTGATTTTGACTTTGTCTCTCTGTTGTTGCCCTAATAAAATGTACATTTGTCCTTTTCCTTACACAAGTACTCGGCGTCCTCTGTGACATCTGGATGTTCTCTTCGTGTTGTAACTGTAAGTCCAAAGGCAATAAGTGTTCAAATAAACAGTCCTCAGCAGTAGGCCTGTTAATCGTCTGCATGCAGGGCTGGGAATCAGTGAGACAGATGTGGCAGGAAACAATCATGTGATGAATTGACCCCAGTGTTAAATAGTGCCACTAAACCTTTTAAAATTCAATAAACAAGTCAGTAGGCCTGCGCAGAGATCAATACCCTTATCACAATGAATTTCCTGCTGTGTAAATGGGTCAATGGCAAAGTGTGACTTTGCGTTTTCAGAATGGTCCAAGCGGCATTTAAAGACAATTCACCATTAGCTTCACTAACACCAATTCTTTTTCGAGTAAGAAATTGATAAATTAGCAACGTAGATTATTGAAAACTATATCCTAATCCAGTGGCGTAAGGTATTTATGACAGGCCTTAGTGCGCGAAGAGATGCATGAGATTTTGCGCCTAAACTAACTACTGTGTATATTGTATCGTCTCAACACATGATCAAATACAGACTTGGCATTAGACAACATCAAAATACACATTACCCAGCAATCATCATTGCATATTTGTATATGACAAAAATACCATAGAACATAAGAAATTATTCATTTAATTCAATAGTTTTTTAGTTTATTTATAGTTTTCATAGTTTATGTGGAATAAGCATATGATTTTGTTATAGATTGCTACTATTTTACAAAACCATGACGAGATGGGTTTGCCTTTTCAGCAAATGGCACTAATGTAATGGGAAAATTACATTTAAGCATAATTCCTTATATTTTTGTTTTATTTCTACTTTAATTCTCTCACAAATGCTGAAAGAGTTTCTCATTCCCACATGTAGATTCTGATTCTAACTAAGTGAGACGTCCAGTCTGGAACATAATTTGAGCACTGTTTGTCTGAACAGATAGGGGCTACAAGGTCACCCTAAAACTATCTCTAGTTTTCCCATGCCAGTTAAGATGTAACTGGGGGGGTGAAAGTCGTACAGGGAGGAGGAGGTGAGATGGCTCCGAGATGTCTCTTGTATTTCTTGATTGTCTTCATGTGTATCAGATTGCCTGTAAAAATTGTAGCGTCATAATTAGCCAAGTGCGTGTGTGCTGTCACTCTGAAGATGCATATAAGCCTAGTGTTCTGTTCACTGATTTGAGGGACTGATTCCACACTGGGCCGCTGTTCCTTTTGTGAAATCATGTTGCTCCTATATTTGCAAATATATATATTTTTAATAAAATACAAAAACCCTACTTGGTTTTAGTCTCAGACTGTCTTATTTGTTTCACTTTAATAAACTTTGAAAACTCTACCCCTGCTGCAAAGGAAACTTCCACTACACTATTTATTTAACATAATTTTTTTTAGCACAGGGCGTATTTTCAAGGGAGCAATCTGAATCACTGGCAAGGGCCCATTCTCCACCCAACACATTGTTGCAGGTCCCACTCTCTCTACAGGCCCTTGACTACACTACACTGTCTATATTTATGCCCCTGTCCTAATACCATATTGCTGTTATGCTAGTCATTATTCTTTAACATTCCTCTATCTTGTTGGGATTAAGGACTAAATAAAAGACACAGCAACTGATACAGTTTCAGAGCAAAAGGCATCAAAAACACGACTGGTCCTGTAGATTATAGACCACAGACCATACTGTATGGAGGAACAGTGAGGAATAACAAGCCCTCTGTGTTGTATGAGAGACATGATTCTTGTGGATGATGGGGGATGATACTTTCCAATGAGCCATCTGGACATGGGCCCCTAGGGGACACAGAGCAAAACATGCTTGCTATGTCTGCCTCTCTCCCTAGATCTATCTATCTATCTATCTATCTATCTATCTATCTATCTGACTTTTTGTTTTTCTCTTACTTTTACAGTAAGTCAACATGGCAGACTGGAAACAGTTGCCAATTAACACATTCAGCATCATTTTTTGAGTCGTGTTTCAGTCAACATGGGAATGCAAGTCCAATATTCACTCTCTGTTAGTTCTGGTTTTGGTCTCTGTCAACTCCTGAGGGAAATATCTATTTACTGTAGCTTCTAAATGCTCCACTATGTTTACCAGCTAGTTGCTAACTGATACCTAAAATTGACTTTCAAATGGAAAAATCTCCGGTGTAATCTACAATCACAGTGTTGTGTCCAGATAAAATGGGCTGATGAGCATTTTAATAAAAGTTGTACATGGGTTGCATTCTGCAGGATCTGATTATGAGGCAAAACTCTCATTCACACAGTCAAGGTGGAATTTACAATGTGGTGGCATATAGTTCTTGTTATTCTGTTATCATACATCAGATTGACTGATCAGTCATGTGATTCACAGGACATAAATGTGACCATAGTTTTGGACTCAGTACCCTTATCCATCACTTTACAAAACATTTCTCCATCACACTCTCTTTGTCTACCCCCCTCACCCTTTCTCAGTCACCCTTTGGTGTGTCTGTCTCTCGCTGTGTCGTTCAGTTGCAGGGAGTGGAGGCCCTCAGGGTATTGATTGGGCTCAGCTTAATGCTGTCAGACTGATGGGAGACATGTGATTCACAGACGAGATCACACACTCAGCCTCCAACCAACCAACCACGCACGCACACACACGCGGGAACGCATGCATGCACACATGCACGAACGCACACACACACACACACACACACACACACACACACGCACACACACACACCACACACACACACACACACACACACACACACTTACATTATGTGGGCAGCAAGCATATACACATAAATTAACACATATTGGGTCATGCACTAATGTACAAAAGCAAATGCATGTACACACAATTAAACGGGTACCACACACATGCATGAGTGGGCACACTCCCACAAAAACACACAGCCTTGGGAATCCCTCATGACACCCTCAATCTGTCACAGCTAAAACCCAGAGGACCTTGTCTTTGAGTCAGGAGGGCTGAGGCAGTACACTGAGCTCAGCAGAGTTTGAGCTAATCTAGACTGGCAATAACAGACTGCCTGTGTGCTTAATCACCCGTCATGGGACTGAGGCACAAGTCTGAATGGATAGACAGCTTCAGGTTGTTCAGCTATATTTACTGACAATAATTACATGAACAATAACGATTTTTATTATTACTGTAACTGCATTATATCTGGTTCACAGAAAAACAATTTTTTATCACAGCAGGTCAACACTGTTAACTATACTGTATAGTTATTATGTAAATGTTAAAAAAAGGGTAAATTATGGGCTTTATTGACTGATATAAGGTTCATAAGGTTAAAGAGCAGCAGGACGAAGGCCAATCAAAGTACATTCAGAAAAGCATGTCTGTCTTTTAAAAAGCCTCAAGATATATGTTTCAATATATGACCAAGATGAGACTGATAGGTATATACAGTATGATGAATTTTTTTTTTTATTCTGCAAACAAGTTAAAGCATGAGGCTGGAATTATTATTTATATTTTCTATTGTCAACAAATCCCATGAAATGACACAAAAAACATAGTCTGTCTCACAATAGTTTCTAATCTCCCTATGGTGTCTGCAAAGACACAAATCTTTAAGATAAGTGAGGTAAGATAGGTAAATAGTGGATTTGTTGAGGACTATTTTCAGCAAGTTACACGATACATATGGTGCTCCAGTGAGTGTATGCTGATATGAGTCAAAATAATGGTAAAGAAGGAACATATCACCTAGCGCAACAGTGTGGCTCATTGATGTGATGTGTTGTCGATTAATGGAGCTCTATGGCACAGAGAAATAAACTATATCGCGCTTTGGCAACACAAATAACACTTGTAATATGATTATTACATTGTTGGCTTTAGTCTTTTCATGGGACTTGTTGACAAAATGAAAAGTATAGAATATGGCCAGCCTTATCCTCTAAGGTTGTTTTACTCTTCACTTCTTCAATGAATAACAAAATTACATAATCAACGTGCTGCAGCTCCAGTGCTGTTTATTTCCTCATTCATAATACTGTAATACCTTGTGTGTTTCATTTCATGAAGAGTAGCCTATTCTGTGTTTCTGCTGACATTTAATGAGGCTTTGCACTTGATTTTGACTTTGTCTCTCTGTTGTTGCCCTAATAAAATGTACATTTGTCCTTTTCCTTACACAAGTACTCAGCGTCCTCTGTGACATCTGGATGTTCTCTTCGTGTTGTAACTGTAAGTCCAAAGGCAATAAGTGTTCAAATAAACAGTCCTCAGCAGTAGGCCTGTTAATCGTCTGCATGCAGGGCTGGGAATCAGTGAGACAGATGTGGCAGGAAACAATCATGTGATGAATTGACCCCAGTGTTAAATAGTGCCACTAAACCTTTTACAGGGTGTATTTTCAAGGTGGCAATCTGAATCACTGGCAAGGGCCCATTCTCTGCCCAACACATTGTTGCAGGTCCCACTCTCTCTACAGGCCCTTGACTACACTACACGGTCTATATTTATGCCTGTCCTAATACCATATTGCTGTTATGCTAGTCATTATTCTTTAACATAACAATTGTCAATGCTCTGCTTAGCAAAAATCCATATACTGTACATACGTCGTAACTAATCCAGTGGGATGTCTTCTTCCTTTTGTGTTGAAAATCTTAAAAAAAATGAAAAACTGCAGAGAAGTTTACGTTTTAGTTTAATTAACATTATGCTCACATCCTACCCAGTAAAGCTACAGCCATGCTATTAGCTTTGTGAGGCTGTATTTAAACACAGCTGGGCTTTGACTTTAATGCTAACATCAACATGCTAACATGCTTATAATGACTATGCTAATATGCTGATTTGTTTACCATGTTCACTATCTTAGTTTACCATTTTAACATGCTAACATAAGCTAATTAGCACTAAGCACAAAGTACAGCTGGGGCTGATAGAAAAGTCATTAGTTTTGCAGGTATTTGGTCATAAATCAAAGTTAAAAAAGGCAACATCATGGTGGCACTAGAGAAAAAGTATCTATCCAGTAGTTGTTGAGCTATTTCAATCTGGACCAAAGTGGTGGAGCAATCGACTGACAGACATTGCCATCCATAGAGCATTGCTAAAAACAACAAATTGGAACGATACTGTGACATATTTTGCCCAATTCTGATACAGTATACAGTATAATGCTAGCCATAGTATCACTGAAATATTACTTCTTCTGAGTAATTAGTACTATTATCTAGCATGCACAATCCGACAGTACAACATGGATCTTCAGAAAACATGTGAATGACTCCAGTAACTTTTCCAATACCTTCAATATTTCACCTCACTGTGTCCTATTAGTGTTAGAAAATGATGACTCCATTGGTTAAATTTGGCTCCGGCCCCTCTCTCCTTGACTCACTAAATGAGCCGAGTGAAGGATGTTGTGCTCTTCTGCATAAACGCTCGCAGCAAAATAGAGTTTATTAAGACCCATAAAAAACAACATTAAAATTCACAACCAAGGGAGCGTCACCTGACCCCTGGAGAATGATAAATTAGCTTGTGTTGCTCTAGCAAAACGACCATTTTATACCTTCATCTTCCCCCCTGGAACTGACTCCCCTTCAGTGTGGTAGCACCACAAAGGGCCTGGACTGAGAGGCTTTGGAAGTGGGGAAATTTCAGATACTGCTGATATCATTCTGCCTGCTTCCATTCTCATAGGAAATCCCTAATGACATTTAATTCAGCTGCATGTCGGCTCTTCACATTCACCGGTATCAAGTTGGTATGGAGTTGTGCCGCGCTGCACATACCTTTACCTAAGCCGATCTGAATTTGACATTGAAGTAATAATAGAGAGCAAGGGCCAAGCAAATAAAAGTCAGAAATCTCTCCCGAAATCTCTGTGGTCGATAAAAGCTGCTGCTTAGGGCTCAGTCCATTGATACCTTTGATTGTATTCTGCTTTTCACTTACCATGGATGAAGTGTTTTCTGCAGCCAGTGCTGCTCTGCTTATCTGGGACAAGTTGTAATTGTTGAGTGCAGCTGTGACAGGGTAAAGGAAATACTCATAGCCTGTTATACACTAAAGATATTAGTAAGTTTATAGCATGTGAGGATTCTAAAATAGCTCATGTTAAAAGGATCATGCACTCAGTACATAGTTCACAGAGAGTGATAAAGTTCATATAATCGTTTTAAAATCTGTCACGCATATAAATTGTAAGAAGAATGTGTAAATCTATTACTTTATTTTGTGGTGCATAATTTAAGGGTAGAAGTGTTAATCTGTGATCTACTAAATGCTCTTAATCTATGAGCCTGAGATCGATTGCTTTGGTCTCCACCCAAGTTCCGGGGGAATCGCGGTCTTTTCCTCATTACACTAAAGTTCTCAGTGAGGAAACACCTGCGCATCACTCTTGTGATTATTTCTCCCCTTTTTTCAGGTATGTTATTGATAAAACGGAGTTCATTTAATAACTTCCTACTTTCTAACATATCAATAGTGTTTAAGGTGTGTGTTAGTGAAATTTTAAGTAAGTTAGAGCTAAGATTGCAGAATGTAATGTAATGTGCGTGCGTGCGTGCGAGCGGAGCCCCGCTCTGATACAGAGAAGAATAGCTCCATACTAAGAGTAGACGCCATTTTGTGTCAGTTGTGAATTAACATGTATGCATTTAATATCTATTTTGAGGTGTTATCTGTATAATGTTTCATTGTGCTTCAAGCACTTTATTGACATTTGTGATACATTTAGTTATAGTATTGAAACCATTTCCTGTAGATCTGTTGTGTAAAATGTGGTACTGTTGTAAAATGGGATTACACTAAAGTTCTCAGTGAGGAAACACCTCACGCATCACTCTTGTGATTATTTCTCCCCTTTTTCAGGGGCGTAACATTTTGGAGGCACCGCTGGGATTGCTGTTCAGATGCCGGTTTCCATATCCTGGTCGCTGAATTCTGAACCAGCTAAATCCCCACATAACAACCCAGGCAAGCTGCAGTGAGGCGAGTGTTGCTGTTCGAGGAGAGCTGGAAGTTGGTGGTTAAGTCTTGGCGTCAGCTGAGGCCGTTAAGAGATCATCAGAGACAGTAAAGACCATCTAATTCAGAGTCAACTCCTGCACAGTAAAAGTGCCTCCTGTCCTGTCAACATGACAACCGCCTTGGAAGAACTACAGGAAGAGGTAGTAGGAGAATTGCACGCCCTGACTAAAGACAAGTTACTAGAGATATGTGATTTCCTTGACATATCAGGCGAACAGAGAAGAGATGTTAAAGACAAATCCCGCATATCAGTGATGACTCACATTATGATGTTCCTTGAAAGAGAAGAAGTTGCAGAGTTAGAAGATGGCGGCATGTCGGAATTGTTGCTACTTAAAGACAAAATGACAGAGATGATCAGTGGCATAAATTACCAAACAGGGCAAACTGACCATGATATTGAAACAGCCGAAACACATCACATAATAGAGGAACTAAGAACTGTGACCCCACAACAAGAACTGGGAACTGAGCAGAGTCCTGCAGTCAGTGCAGCCAAAGTCAGGGATTCTCTGCGACAGCCCCAACCCCATGCCCATCTTCAGAGGAGCATGCAGCTCTCACCCAGTGCACAACCCAGCCCATACTGGCGCAAAGAGTTTAAAATTTCTGGTCAGATAGGTGAACCGGGCCAGAAAGATAAACTGTCTTTTTCCAGTCTTGCCCATCAGATTGAAAATGGACTTAACAGAGGCTATCCTGAGGTAGAAATAGTAGACGCAGTAATCAGGGCTATTTCTCCAGGATCACAGCTACGCAGCTACTTGGAAGGTAAACCCCAGCTAACTCTGCCCACACTTAGATGCATCCTGCGTTCCCACTTCCAAGAAAAGAGCGCAACAGAGCTTTACAAACAGCTAGCTTCAGAAGCACAGCATAGCAAGGAGACCCCTCAAAGCTTCCTGATGCGCGTCTTAGACTTGAGGCAGAAAGTACTGTTTGCGTCCCAGGAGTCAGAATCAGGGCTGAAGTATGACCCTGCTCTAGTCCAGCGCATGGGTTTGCACACAGTCCTTACAGGGCTCCAGAGTGACAGTATCAGGATAGACATGCAGCCTCTCCTGCTAGATAGCGAAACATCAGATGAGGTTTTGCTAGAGAAGCTTAACATAGCTTGTGCTAATGAGGTAGAAAGACGAAACAAAAAGAGGTTTAATGCCCCACAGCCTGCTACAACTGTAAGTGTAGTCCAGTCAGAGGATCGCCATCTGCAAAATGTCCTGTGAAGGAAGCCAAAGCTAAGATACCTGCAGAACTGTTAACAGAGTTAGCTGAACTCAAGACAGGTGTAGCTTCTCTAAAGGGTCTCAGTGCAGAGATAGCTCAGATTAAGGAGACATTACAGCAGCCTATGTTTCAGTCAACACCTTATGCCTATGCCCCATCTCCTGTTAGAAGACCAGATAGGGACCCCCAGCCACCTGTTTCCCAGCAGCAGTATTACAGCAACTACAGTCAGCCCCAAGCACCTGACCCTCCACAGCATCAATATGCACCTAACTTGTATGCCAACCGTTCTGCTCAAGCTCCAAGGAGGTGTTTTGTCTGCCAGCAGGCCAGCACTGATGCACGCTGCACACACTGCTTCCGATGTGGGAGCGGAGAACATTTTCAAGCTGGATGTAAAATCCGGGGAGTCAGACCATCAAGGGAGGCCCCTTTAAACGGGAAAGGGTTACCGCTGAGGGACGAGTGTTAACCGTAGCTAGCAAAAGGTCCCAGAAATGTGCAAATTGTGCCAGAGAAGATTCATTTGAGAACCTGAAACAATGCTCATCATGTAAGGAGACACTGTACTGTTCAAAAGCATGTCAGAAACAACATTGGACTAGACATAAGGAAAAATGCACTCACCTGAAAACTGACTCTACCAGTGAAAAGCTTTCCTGCACAGAGGGAAATGCCCACTCTTTACCATCCCTAGCTCAAGTTTGCCACCCCCATAAGGTCACCTCGCTAGTCGGCAGACAGTGCCTTGTCGAGTGTCATCTGAATCGCCGCCACCTCCAAGCTCTATGGGATACAGGCTCTCAGGTGTCGGTCATTGATGAACGATGGAAAGAGGAATCCCTCCCAAACGCAAGGCTGAGGGATGTTTCAGAAATCCTGGACTCACCTGATGATCTAAGATTGACTGCAGCAAATGGGACTGAAATGCCGTTACCTGGGATGGATTGAAACAACTTTTCGGCTAGCCTCTGAAACTGACCAAACAAAGGAACTGATCATCCCAGTGCTGGTAATGAAAGGCTGTCACCTATCTCATCCCATCATAGGTTTCAATGTTATCGAGCATATCCTGGCGATGACTGAAAAGACTAAACGGTACAGTACAGTGAGAAAAGCTTTCCCAAGCCTTAAAAGAAACAAGGTGAGAGCTTTTATACAGGCTGTAAGTGCAGAACAGACAGATGAATACGGGTGAAAACCATGAAAGAGAAGGTTGCTGTGCCAAAACACAGTAGTATTCAGATTGAATGCCGTGTAGTTTCCCAGCCTTTCAAAGAGGACATGACTATGCTTTTTCAGCCAGACCTGAACCCTCAGTGGCCAGATGGAATTGAGTTCTTTGACACACTAGTCAAAGTCAGGAAAGGTGTTTTTCAGTTATCATGCTTGATGTCTCTAACCCCACCGACCACGACATTGCCCTGCTAGGGCGCACAATAATCGGTACAGTACAAACCATTATGACTGTGTTACCTGCCAAAGTCTTTGAAAAAGCTGTCACTCCAGCCACAGTGAATCACACCAGCGTTCAAAATCCATGTAGCGCTACTGAACAGTGGGATCCACCAGTATATTTAAGTCACCTATCCGAAGAGGAGAGAGGTAGTTAAGCAAATGCTCAGGGAGGAGTGCCACTCCTTTTCTAGATCAGACAATGACATTGGTTGCATTGAACGATTGAAAATGACTATTTCTCTAAAGGACTCTGAACCAGTCAACCGCACATACATGTCAGTGCCCAGGCCACTGTATCAGGAGATGAAAGGTTACCTTCATGACCTCATAGCCCAGGGCTGGGTTAGTAAGTCAACCTCTTCATACTCTTCACCTGTCGTGTGCGTTAGGAAGAAGGGCGGAACCCTCCGGTTGTGTATAGATTACAGAGACCTGAACAGAAAGACACATCCGGACCGCCAGCCCATCCCTCGGGTCCAAGACATCATGGACAGTTTAGGTGGTAATTCCTGGTTCTCCCTCTTAGATCAGGGAAAAGCGTATCACCAGGGGTTCATCTCTGAAGAAAGCAGACCACTGACAGCATTTGTGACCCGTGGGGACTCTATGAATGGATACGTATGCCATTCGGCCTCATGAATGCTCCTGCAGCTTTTCAGCGTTGTATGGAGGAATGTTTGGAAGGACTCCGGGATAATATCTGCATTCCTTACCTGGACGACACACTAGTTTTCAGTAAAACCTTTGACAGCCATGTGGATGATGTGCGAAAAGTTCTGCAGCGTCTCAGAGAGTATGGCATCAAACTCAAGCCAAGCAAGTGTGATCTCTTTAAACCCCAGGTCCGTTACTTAGGCAGAATAGTGTCTGCAGAGGGCAGCAGAGTTGACCCAGCCGATTTTGAAGCAGTAAGAGCATTGAAAGTAATCAGGCCAGAGACTGTGGGCCAGCTCAGAAAAATGCTTGGTTTACTCACTTACTACAGACAGTATATCAAAGACTTCTCTAAGAAGGCCAGCTGTCTCTATGACCTCCTGAAAGCAGATTCAGAGAAAGTACCTGACCACCCACGAAAAACAAAAACAAAGAAAGCAAGTCATGTGGTGCCCTCAAATAAGCCAATCCTGTGGACTGACCACCATCAACAGGCACTTGAACAGCTGATTGACTGTTTGCTTCACCCACCAGTCTTAGGTTTCCCTGACTTCACTCAGCCATTTGTTGTACATACTGATCGTCACACCAAGGCTTGGGAGCAGTTCTTTATCAAAAGCAGGATGGGAAGCTTAGGGTTATTGCTTATGGCTCTCGCACCTTAACAGCAGCTGAGAAGAACTATCACTACCACTCTGGCAAGCTAGAATTTCTAGCTCTAAAATGGGCAATCACTGATAAGTTCCGTGATTATTTGTACTATGCTCCGACCTTCACTGTGTACAGTGATAACAACCCGCTCAGCTACATTCTGTCTACTGCTAAACTGAACGCAACCACTTCCAGGTGGGTTGCAGAATTGGCTGATTTCCATTTTACAATAAAGTATAGGCCAGGCAGAGAGAACAGTGATGCAGATGCTTTGTCGAGGATGCCACTGGACGTGGAGTCACTGATGAGAGAATGTTCTGAGGAGCTTCCACCAGACACCATTGCTGCCACGATACAAGCAGTTGAGGTACAGAAAGAGTCTTTTGCACCTTGGTCACTTTCAGCTGCATCTATGTCAATATCAGCTGAAGGTGAGACAGCCACTGCAGCAATCAGCTCGATTCCAAAAGATAGGATAAGAGAAGCACAAGAAACCGATCCAGTCATCAGTCCTGTGTTCGATTTCAAACTGTCTGGTTCCAAACCGCCGGTTAAAGAGCAAAAGGAATTCAGTCCAAAGACAAAATGCCTATTCAGAGAATGGGACAAATTGACAATAGACAGTGATGGCATTCTGTACAGAACCACTACAGCCCGTAAGCAGTTAGTGCTACCAGAGCAGTACAAAAGTAAAGTGATGGAAGAGTTGCACAATAACATGGGACACCAAGGTACTGAACGCACTGTATCACTAGTACGTGACCGCTTCTTTTTTGGCCATATATGCAATCTGACATTGAGCATTATGTGACAAAAACTTGTAGCTGTGTCAAGCAGAAAAAGCCAGACCATGAAACAAGAGCTCCTCTGACAAACATTGTGACAACACAACCATTTGAACTAGTATGTATAGATTTCCTCCATCTCGACAGATGCAAAGGGGATATGAGTACATCCTCGTGATTGTTGACCATTTTACGCGTTTCACTCAAACCTACGCCACCACATCAAAGTCAGGGAAAACTGCTGCAAATCTCATCTTCAATGACTTTGCCCTGAAGTTTGGGTTCCCCTCCCGCATCCACCATGACCAGGGGGGAGAATTCGAAAACCAGTTGTTCCATCAGTTAAAGAAACTCAGTGGCATGGCGGGGTCCAGAACGACACCCTATCACCCAATGGGGAACGGTCAAGTGGAACGTATGAACAGAACCTTGTTGCAAATGCTAAAGACACTAACTGAGACACAAAAGTCAAATTGGAAGGAGTCTCTGAACAAACTGGTTTACGCCTACAACTGCACCCGTTGCGAAGTGACTGGCTATTCACCATTTTATCTCCTGTTTGGGAGATCACCCAGGCTTCCAGTTGATATGCTGTTTGGATTGTGCACAGAGGCAGGTTCCAGTAACCAACGAGACTACGTGGAGAAATGGAAACAAGGGATGGAAGAAGCATACACCATTGCAAATGAAAACGCTCAAAAAGCTGCTGAAAGAAGTAAGAAGTACTATGACACTAAAGTTAGGAGTTCAGTGCTACAGCCTGGCGAGCGAGTTCTGATTAAAAACCTGACACCAAGAGGAGGACCAGGCAAACTCCGTAACTATTGGGAAGATACAATTCACACAGTAGTGAGACAAATGGGTTCAAACCTGCCGATTTATGAAGTGAGACCAGAAAAGGGTAGGGGGACGTTCCAGGGTCCTGCACAGAAACCTGCTCATGTCCTGTGACCACTTACCTTTTGAGACACAACCAGAAATGACTAAAGATGACAAGAGTAAAAAAAAAGAGACCTCAGCCTGCATCACAGCCTCTGGATTCTGATGGAGACAGCGAGGATGAATCGACCTTCATCATGAGCCCGCACCGGTACCCACATCTCCTACAGTACCCGAGGAGAGGTATGCTGAACCAGCAAGAGAGTCAGAACACAGGCCCCCACCAGTAAAACAGGCAGTTTTGGTGCCAGTTCCTGATACGCTACCGGCACAGCCTCTTGTTGAAAAGCAGCTGGAGGAGACAACAACAGTTAAAGACCTGCCTGCTGAGGAGGTGAACTTGCCTGCTGAAAATCTACCTGATGATCATCCACCGAATGCCTTTCCTTCACTGACTGCTGCTGCTGAAACTGAGGAACTAGCCTACCAGCTGCCACAAAGAGAGAGACACCCTCCAAGACGTATCACCTATGATCAGCTGGGTATCCCTTCCTGTTATAGTATCCAGCCACAACCACAGTTGCTACCTGTTTACCCTGCACCAGGACTGGTTCCATGGTTGCCATCACCACAGCAATATTACCTTCAGCCACCTTACATGTATGGACTTCAGTAAACATGAGATTACAGAGTTGACATGTTTGACTATGAACTGCTGACTGATTTCACAGACTGTTGCAAGAGACAATTTGCAGACTATGCATACATATCATTGAAACTGTTGATATGGACTGTTGCTCAATAGTATGAGAAGAGACTGCATATGGACTGTTTATACAGCTGGTCAACATATGGACTGTGAATATAACTTGTTGATTATATTTGAACTGTGACCTAAGACCTCTGCTCAAGTACTATCTTACAGAAGAGGATTTTCTAGGTCCAGTGCATAAGAGACTTGTTTACTAAGACAATGTTGGTAATGTCGGCACGACATTTGTTTTGTGAGAGTGTGACAGGGTAAAGGAAATACTCATAGCCTGTTATAAACTAAAGGTATTAGTAATGTGAGGATTCTAAAATAGCTAAGGTTAAAAGGATCATGCACTCGGTACATAGTTCATAGAGAGTGATAAAGTTGAAAAATTGTGTTAAAATCTGTCACGCATACAAACGGTAAAAATTGTAAGAAGAATGTGTAAATCATTACTTTATTTTGTGGTGCATAATTTAAGGGTAGAAGTGTTAATCTGTGATCTACTAAATGCTCTTAATCTATGAGCCTGAGATCGATTGCAGTTCCCGGGGAAATCATGGTCTTTTCCTCATTATACTAAAGTTCTCAGTGAGGAAACACCTGCGCATCACTCTTGTGATTATTTCTCCCCTTTTTCAGGTATGTTATTGATAAAGCGGAGTTCATTTAATAACTTCCTACTTTCTAACATATCAATAGTGTTTAAGGTGTGTGTTAGTGAAATTTTAAGTAAGTTAGAGCTAAGATTGCAGAATGTAATGTAATGTGCGTGCGTGCGTGCGGCGGGCCCGCTCTGATACAGAGAAGAATAGCTCCATACTAAGAGTAGACGCCATTTTGTGTCAGTTGTGAATTAACATGTATGCATTTAATATCTATTTTGAGGTGTTATCTGTATAATGTTTCATTGTGCTTCAAGCACTTTATTGACATTTGTGATACATTTAGTTATAGTATTGAAACCATTTCCTGTAGATCTGTTGTGTAAAATGTGGTACTGTTGTAAAATGGGATTACACTAAAGTTCTCAGTGAGGAAACACCTGCGCATCACTCTTGTGATTATTTCTCCCCTTTTTCAGGGGCGTAACACAGCCACCTCCTCATTGTTAGTTTGAGGGATGGTAAAACAGATTTCATGTGACAGCGGCACTTCCATTTCCCACCAGGCAAACATGCAGTTGTCTGGGCAGCATTTAAGAAGAGATGAAAGAAAATGTAAAAAGAGGGGTTAATACTAAGTTCTAGTATTCTCCAGCTCAGGTCATGTTCTCCTTACATGTATGAAGCTGTTGCCCTGTAAGTGTCTACCTTTAATGACGATTCGCTTGCTAACCAAAGTCCCTTGCGAGTCATCATGGGCAACTCATTAGCACTATGCTAAGCTAATGGATCAGTAAATGGATTTTTATGTGGGCATAAATGCTAATTCGCTACACTGCAGCGCTGTTCGACAACGCTGTGTTTAGCAAGCCAGTCTGAGCCTCTGGGGTGTGTTTGTATCTTATTAGGCTCGGCCAGGGATCTATTGTGGATGTGGAGGACTTAGTTGCAAAACAAAAATACAATGACGAAGGCCTACAGTGCTAAAACGCTTGTCCGTCCTGCACCTGAAGGTTTTATTGAAGAGGGATAAGATATCCCACAAGTGCAGACTCAATTACTTTTTTTTAAAAACAGAAAATCAGCCTGTAAGACCGGAACTGATTGAATGTCAGGTGTTATTATGTTGCATGATGGTTGTTGCTATCTGGGATTGACACTGACATCAACTGAAGCTACTTGATAAAACTTGAGAAGGTGTGTAGCTCAGAAATAAAGCTCTCATACAGACGTGGTGACTTTTTGCCCCTCTTCTGCTCACACACTATCATTTACTGTATGTCTATCCATCCACAACTCACATCCACACAATCTTTTATTCATCAATTACTGGACACATTCCCAATTGCAAATGTTAATTGGTGATCATTATATTTTTTCTCATTAGTACTCTGGGCATAATCTGTGTAGGGAGTCCTTCTTTTGAAAACCCAAATTTACATGAAGCCCATCTACAATGTCTGAGCTATATACACTAACACATTATAACTTGTATCATAAGACTTTCTACAAGCCTTTATAACCTATAATGCTTTCTACAAAGGTAATAAGGCATTACAAGACTGATCATAATTAGGTATTAGGTATCACAACTGCTCATGCTAAATCACCTAATTTGCATTAGAGATAATAAGGTCTGACGAACATTATGGTTCTTCCAGCAAAGCGTAGTTATAGCTCGCCATAATAGCTTCATGACAGCTCAGCTTTTTCAGCTCATACCACCTTCGTACCATTTGTTGATCCTGACAGCAGCCACCACTTAAAACTCTGAGACAGCAAGACAGACATTCAAAATGGAAGAGAGCAGCAGCAGGGCCTTGTTGAAAGAACATCTCTAACTGAGTGGGAGCTGAGTGGGAATACTGGCTTGGCAGCAAACACAGAAACCACACGTCTGAGTTTCTAAAGCCAACTGGAGCACATAATATTCTTGATGATGCTGCATGTTGGTGTATTACATTTTCACCTTTGTTACAGCAAATATTTGCCTACCTGTTTGTAGTATGTCCTACAGACATTGTGGCAAGCAGAAAAACACTCTCCGTCAATAATGGTTATAGAAAGCATGGCAGCACTTTATTTTTTGGGTCCATTATTTCCTAGTCTCGCCTTGCCAGACCTTCCTCCACAGCGCTGCGGAGGAGGGTCTGGCTAGTCCACACAGTATTCCGGGATGGGAGAAAACCGTGCTGTGGTTTATTGGCATTTCCTTAAACCAATCACAAACGTCTTGGGGGCGCTAAGCACCAGGCAGAGCCAAGGTGCCACTGCAAAATAGACTCAGGAAGGAACTTGTTTTGGTGAAATATGGGTGTACGTTCAAAAGTTGTTATAGTCGTGCACAAAAAACTCAGAAAAAAGAGATTGGACAGATAGTCTAGCTAGCTGTCTCGATTTACCCTGCAGAGATCTGAGGAGCAGTTAACCATAGTCCTCGTTAATCGACCGGAGTTTAAAATTCCAACACAAAGAAAGCGTAAGGTAACGGACATTCGGCCAAAAAGAGTGAAATCTGGCGGAATTTGGTCTGACATACCACCCTCATAACCTTTCCAAATGACTTATAGATGGAAGGCTCAGTGGTTACTACACACTGGCTTCTACTTGTTGGAGTAGTAAAATAACGTTAACTCCACTTTATTCCATAGATATCCAAGATTGTGGCGATACAAGTTTTCGACTAAAACATATTTTCAGTCAGAATACATATTTACTGTATTCCTGGGAAGCGCGGCCAATGAAGAAGTGAGAAAATTCATGATGCATCATTCAGAAAAAGAACGCACTCCACACTGTGCGTTGTATTTCCATACCTGCACTTTATGTTATTCTTTAATCTTGCACACCTTATTGTTCACATGAAGGTATGGGGCAATGTAATATGCTGCTGTTATAATGCATTATGCAGTAGTTTACATTATAATGCATCATACACATGGGCATCATAGAAAGTGTTACCCAGTTTAATTTGAGTCTTCACAAGAAAACTTTGTTCTTTTATAGTTGTTCCAGTTTTTCTTAGATACCCTTGCTGTGTCCCTGTTAGAAAAATAATTGGCTTGTAGTATTGCAGTTTTCAAGTAAAGCCTCTTTCAAAACAAGGACAGTGTGACATAAAAGTATAAAATATTAATATATACACATTTGAGACAATTTTAGACCAGTAGAGGTCCAGATATTTGTTGTTTATGTTCCTATAAGATTTTACTAAAATCCAGATCTATGTACTCTGCCACTGCCCTGCAGCAGAAACCAAAGAAGTGATAAATAAAGGCAGCATGGAATCAGACACAGACTACTGCTGACCTGGAAAACACTCACACACACACACACCAAATACACACTCCGCAGCTCCGGGGAGCGGACACTCTCTTTATATACTCAAATGCATACATTAAGATGGAGATGTACAGATTTTTTTTAATACAAAGAAATGAAAAAAAACAGGGTGTAGACATATTAACAGGAACACCTGTACAATATTATGCAATCTATTGTAATTGCCCTACAACAAACACTACCTTTGTGAAGGTTATTTTTTTAGACTTAAGGATGTTCATTCATCTTGCAGACCATAGCTTATTAGGTTGTGGTATTTGGATAGTGTTTTATCCTATTCTGTGTTTTTGAAACATCTGGTATTATAGTAACTGGTATTCGTGTTATTGTGTCCACCTCTTGTACTTCTTTCAGAAGAATGCCTCTTGTGCTCCTCCTTTTCTTTACTTCCTCTTAGAATGAGACCCACAAAACATAAAATACATTAATTGAATATATATACACAATTTCAAATATATCAAGCATCTGAAATCAGCAAATAGCATGTCCAGCTGACCAAAACATTTCATATCAAAATATAGTCAATTTAGACAAGGATTCTGAATACATTTAATTATGCATGAATTGATTTTAATTACAGAATTTAACTTATGTGACATACTGCAGATCTGTCCCCAGTTTTAATAATATTTCCCCCAATATAAATATATCTATGTACTAAATAAAAGACATGAAAGAAAAGAAAAGGCAAAGCCAGGATTCATCCGTGAAGATTTAAATGAGATCCAACATCTGTAAAATCACAAATGCTTCTTTTGCCAGATGGTAAGCTCTGGTCTGGGTGTGTCCCAAAAATATACAAGAGTATGAATAATGCATTGAATATGACTTATTTCACAGTGTATATCTGGATGTGCACGCTCACTCACACACATGGACAGATGCAAGCACGCACACACATGCATGCACGCACGCTCCTACAAAGTGTAGACCATTAAAATGAGCCAGGGGTCCACATATGCTAAATGCTCCCAGTGATGTGTACAAGATGCGTGAGGTTCATTGACAAAATCTACTCTTCTAGTCTACTGTATGTTGGCACCACATAAAAAAACATAAGTTATAAGCTAAGTCTTCCAAAATGTCCACATTTTACCATCATGACCTTCAGTCATTGAGTAAAGACAGTCAACTCATCTCTGTCGTCTCTTCTGTGGCATTCCAATAGAGTTTCATGCTTTTTCACAATGTTCCGTCCTTTGTGTGTGTATGCAGAGATTTTGAACCGGCCAAATGAGAGAAAGAATCCAATCGACAATACAGCCTTTCTCAACCTCTGTAAAGTCATGACTCTTTAGCAGCGAGCTGTCATTAAAGAAACTTGTCTGCAATATAACCCTGGACGGCTTCATAGCGGGGATAGTAAACAAGACGAAGGGGCCGACTTCTGAAAGACCTTCTGACAAGTCTAAATCTTCAAGGAGCCGTCCCCTGCAGACCTGATGTTGGATTACAAGGACAAAAAAAAAAAAAGGTAATGTACTTCAATGAATATTCCACCGCCCTGTTGATAAATGTTCCCCACAGGGATTTTGTTCTATGATGTGTCCACAAATTTGGCTGCAGTGAAGATTTAATGCCGATGGTGTACCATGCTCTTCACATGAGACTTCTCAGAGTTCTCAGAAGTGTCTGTCGAGAGTCTTTCACTGTGGTGATTAGAAAAGCTTTGGATTATTTAAATTTTTTTTTTTTTTTACTGAAGGTCAAACCTGGTGTAAAGTTTGGGAGTCTCGTTGGTATATGGATACAATGTTGTGGTGTAGTGATTGGCCTCAGTTCCTTTTGTAGCATGGATGTCAATGAATCTGGAATAGAGAAAAAAGGAAAGGAAAAGATGTAAAATCACAAGACAGGTGTTTCAAAACCTTTTTCAGACATGAACCTTCTTACGTACATATCTAACCTTTAACATTAAAGTCACAATGGTAATCTTACCAGGTCAAATGTAGTTATAATTTCCATAACATTTTACCTAAGACAACTCCGAATTGAATACCACCACATTGACATAAAGCCTACTGCAACACAAAATAAGGTTAAATATGCACATAGAGATTACTGTAAATATATGTTCGGCCTTCATTTGAGAAAGCTAATACATTTATTATATCACTTACTTATCATTTCTTTTACATAAAGAAAATAAAATCCACTAGAATAAAAGCTTTTTCTTTGTTGTACATTTGTGGCCTTCATCTCCTGTGAAATTCTGTAACCAATGACTTAATTTAGCCAATCACTTGATCAAGAAACCCATTTAAATGATAATAGAACTTTGCAATGAATATGTTATATGGATAAATCCATAAATGTTAATACATAAATGATTCACAGTGACAATGGACAAATGTGACACCCTGGACTGCCCATATAAATCATTCAGACACTTAAATATGAGTTGGCAAATCCACACAGAATTGCACAAATTCCCAGGGCTAGCAAATAAATATTTATGACGCCCCCAATTCCCCCTTTCTCCCTGTCCTTGGTAATTGTGCGTGATTCATTTTGTTTTCTCGGTGGAAGAGGGAAAATCAATCTTAGAATATTGGCCAGGGGACATAAAGCATGCAGATTCCAAATGCTTGTGGTTTTGCAGAATGTAAAAGCTTCACAGATACTCAGTCAATGTTCTTGGGAGTGGAATTTAGTTTAATCTTTAGATTTCCTTGTTTTTTAGGGAAAAGAAATGTTTGTGGAAGTAAAGTTAACCTGCCAGCAGAGTTAGGCTAGCCAGCTCCTTAGTCGGGTTTACCTGCCCAACTTTCAATATTAACTTTGGCAGCCAGCTAAATTTAAGGAATCTGGTACCATGGCATTTAGAAAGGGATATTCTTTGTCAAGAACATCCTCCCATTCATATCAGTTTTCTACCTTTGTCCTAAAAGAAAGCCTGAACACTTAGCCTCTCCCTTTGATGTAACCACAGTAAGGCTTTTTAGTTTCCATCCTTAAGCATTTCGGAACTTCCAAAACCCCTTTTGATTTCCCTTTTTTTACATCATCAAAGTGACTGCATCCTGAGAAATGGGGGATCTCATTGTGTCTTCTCCAGGTCCAGGATCCTGTTTATTTAAGCTCAGTGGTGAGAGCAGTACTGAAAAATAAATGGTGAATACACACTAATGGCTGAGTTATTCCAGGTCTAAACTACACTAAACCTTTATACAACTTGGAATTAAGGCTTCTTGATCATCAAGATTCCCTGAAGAGTAATTATTTCTGCTTTTTACAAGATGCAACAATGAAAATGTCTTTAGTTGCTTGAACTGTATGTTGAAGTAAACTGAAGCATGGTTATACACTTAGTATGCAAATTAAAATAAAATATATTATAAAAGACTTACATACTTGCTGTTTTCTATGTAACCTATGATGGCTCCTTGGGCAAAGGCTGGAAAAGAAAAGTAGAAGGTCAGTATCGGAGGAACAGAGGGCCAGCCTTCACTAACGTTTTACTTTCCCTCTTACTCTCTTACTTTCCCTCAGCATATTGGAGGCATAGCAGCATATGTCCATTTAAAAGCACAGATGGCATGTCTTCCAATTATATCTAAGGCGAGGCGATGGAAGCTGAAGGTTATTTTGTTCTCTCCCAGTTTTTATGACCTCTGAGGACGCCGCTTCTCTCCTCGACCACAAAATACGAGCAAGTAATGGCCACCTCATCATCTGTGTTAACGATTAAGAGACCTTTCCTTTCTTCCATCAATGGCATCACACAGATACAAAGTTTTATCACATTACCTGTAGGGCAGGGTGATAAACAGTGTTTCACTTTGTTTCTCTGTGAACAACAACGTCTTGCCTCCTACATTCATCTTAAGAGAACACATGAAAACATTGTTTTTCCCTTGACCGAAGGAAGAAAACAGCACCCTTGCCTTCTTAATATTGGTGAATGAGCCCCTTTTGTGTAGATAATGACTCGGCTAATCATAATCAGGAAGCTAATGGTCTGTTTAGCCAATCAGAGGAACCAAGGCGAAACGGCTGTCTGGGTAGCGCATTGGCATTCCCAGCAGCCACTGCTCTCCTCTCTGCTGTGCAAGGCTTTCTGCAGCAGCGAGGTGGACTTGGTATTCTGCTGCCCGCCCAGCCTGTCGTCCTGCGATCTGTCGCTCTGTCTGCCTGACCGGCCGACCAGCCCTGCTGCTGTCGCAGAAAATCAGTCCTCTGAAGAGGCACTGATCATCACACCTCTCCAGCAGCATGTCATCTAAATGCTAAGTACTTCCACTGCATCTTTAAATCAAAACAAGAAAAGAAATGAGCATGGGGGGCGAGCGGTTGGAAGGAATAAAAGCTTATAAGGACACAATAGAATCTGCCGAGCAAACCCTTAGCTTTTTGATAACATTAAGTTTCGAGGGAGAGGAAATGTGAGAGAGGAGAAGAGAAACTGGGCGAGAAGGAATGTGCATGAGGAACCCAGAGACTTTGTTATCCCTTTAAATGTACAAGGAAGAAAGAAAGAATAGATTTTGATACACCAAAAAGTTTCCTTCAAAGAAAATAGTATGTTGTTTGATTTCTCTCCACAAACCATCATGAATGTACCTGAGCTGCTTTTCTTCTCTCCCTCGACTCCCTGTCTCAGTCGGACTCCTTGCTATCGATTGGAGGGATTCTTGAAGTCGGTGCTGAGGTGGCAGAAGCGGCCGGCACTATTAACTGCTCCTACTAATTAAAAGGGTAACAAGGTGAGTTTGGCCCCACGGGACGAACTGTGCAGGAGACGGAGCCGGCTGTTTGCCTGCCGTGCACACCAGTAAACAGTGCTCACCGCCTATGGTGTTTACAAGACAGGAATCCAAGGACATTGAACACATATTCATCTCCCGCTGGCACGAGGGATCAGGGAGATTCACAGATAAGGAGAGAGAATGAAGCGGGAGCGCACTAATCAGCGCTTTGCTAATTGCTTATGCTGTGGTGAAATTGAAACATTTGGACCTCGTCTCTGAGCTCGGGGTGCCCCTTGTTTCATCACCACTTGTGAACATTGAGCACTGTGCATAAATGATAAAGTTTCACAGTTCAAATAAGGTGCACAGCCTGGATCTTTGAGAGAGTGCCAGCAGAGATTGGCAAAAATATTAAGAGATTCAATTAACTTCCTTCCTTATCATCAACACAGCATATTTTAGGATCAAAGTATTTTTTAAGATACAGTATGCCTCGCATTACACAAATAAAATCCTCAGCCAAGGTAGCATTACAATTTCCAGAAATGTTTGTAGCTGGAAGGGAAAGCCACTGCAGGTAGAGCAGACAGCATGTTTGCTCAGTGCTCATGGGAAAACAAAGCAGAGACTGCACTTCAAGCCGCAAAATTCTCACTAGCAGCCCACCCAGCCATTATGGAGACAGGCGCTGTGCCTTCACTGCAGTAACAAAAAAAATATTTTCCAGGGTCTCTCCTGTACAGGGCTTAGTTGGTTTCATCAACTGGAGACTCATAGTGGTCCCGGTTTTTACCACCCACTAGAACTGCTGTTGTTATTAGGCTAACAAGCACAGCTATAGCCTACTGAAGACCCTGAGTGCATGCTTCATGTCCAGAGTATGAACCTGATGCACAAAAGCATCAGAGCATCAGATTCAGAGTTATCTAAGAGGAACAAAACCAACATGACAGTAGTTTCAAAGCATTGGGTTGCATTTGCTGCTTTATTTCTACGGGGGACAACTACAGAAAAACCAACATTGATTGTCCAAAATTCAAATCCTTTACTGAAATAAAATTATAATAGCATATTGTAAAATAGTATAAAATAATGTAAAAATAGTCCATTACAAGAAATAAAATACTGCCTGAAAAATTATACCTTGCAGTGTTTTTGAAAGTTGAAGCACTTTAAAGCTGCATTCATTTATTTATTTTTTACGCTTGGGGGCAGCTGTAAACACTGACATATTGTAAGCTATTAAAGTTCTCATGGTATTGCTTATTCACACATAAAACAGTAGACACAGAACAACATTAGCATTCATTTGATGTCATGTGTCTGGCAACCTGGTGATTGTTAAGTCCAATATTAACTCTCCTCTTAGCTCTGTTTTGGTCTCCACCAAGTAGCGTTGCGTAATTAGTCTACGTTAAAGTTAAAGGAGGGGGGTTCAACTACAAACATGTGTAGGGGACGCAAGCGAGCCACTTTTGCACACCTATTTACGAAACCCTTAAAATACAAATTTTTTCACCAGTCCTAATGCATGTGCAAATTTTGGTGACTTTTTGAAGCATTGCACATAATCATAATTCCTTCAGTTTCAATAGGGCCTTCGCTGACTGCTGGTCGTCAGTGCTCAGGCCTTAATGTTTACTGAGCATTTTTGGATGCCGACATTGTTTTACACTCATTTCTGTACAATATGAAAATGAATACACAGGCTCTTGAAACTGGCTTGAGGTGTGTAATCATTACATTCAACATCAAGTCTATATTTTTCTTGTAAATGTTACATTACTGCTGCATGATAATGTAGTTTAGGTACAGATTAATTTGAAAAACATGCATGTAAAGTGTATGTGATTTGTGGTAAACTGGCTAAAACCTACAAAACCACTGGTATTGGCATTAAAGTAAAAGTATGATCAGCAAAATGTACCTAAGTAAAAAATACTGCAGGATGGCACCTTTCACAGAATATTATATAATTACATATGACATTATTGAATTGTTACTCCTGATGAATTAAGATGTGAACTGATTTTAATATTGTAGCTGGTCAAAGTGAAGGTTATTTCAAATATGAAGACACTGATCCCCTCATCAGTGGGTTTAATCTAACAATGCATCATATTTTATAAATTGATATATTTCATTTGTATTTTTAACCTGCAAAGTAACAGGTAATTATAGCTGTCAAATAATTATTGTGGGGTTAAGAGAGCATAATGTCATATAAAATGTGATGTAGTGTGAGTATACAGTAGCATAAAAATCAACAAAAATCTAGCAAAAATCTAACAATTATATTTTGCTTTATATCTCTGGAAACGGGTTATGTTTTTAGGTTGACAACAGCAACATATATGGAACAAAAATGAAAGACTGTGGCTGGCTGCATCATAGGCAGCAGCACTAAACAATGACAAGTATGCTTGAATATGTCCAGTCCATTGACAGGCTTTCTGCATAACACAGGGTACAAAAACCCTGTGTTGAAATGTGGCCTATGGCTCTGACAATTTCACACCAGGCGAAGCTCGGGACACAAGCATTGTGCATGGTAAAACTCGCATGGCAGTTCAAAACCTGGCAATAACAGAGCTTCAAATAGTGGAGCAAGGTAAAGTGTGCTGAAGTGAAGGCAGAAAGGGACCACGTTCATTGGGTCCCAGACAAAAAGGAAAAGGGGGCAGCACACACCCAGTGAACGCAAGCTGAAAAAATGAACTTAAAGATGATGGCAGTACAAGAGGAAATAAAAAAACGTGTTGCCTTTTTATGCTCTGTGAAACATTAGATATTGTAAATGTAATCATGACACTTCCTGCAGTATGTATGTTCCATAACACAACACCTATGATAACACAAATGAAAGAGGGGAATGGAAAGGTGGGTTTTCTCTGTTTTCTGAACATCTCTATCAATCCAACCTATTTCAATATATTTTCTGCATCGGTCCACCAGCTATCTCCTCAAGACTGATGATCATGCCACAGAATCCGACAAACAGATGAGCTGAAACCAAAGGAGTGCATTTTTATTTTCCGCTTGATAAATAGAAGATCTGTAAATGAAACCGAAATAAGGTAGAGTATATTTGCTTATCGAGCGTAACCTCTGTGTACTCCGGGCACATATGTTGTTTCAACGTCAGTCATTTTATGAATTTACATCCAAAGGCAAAGCGGCCAGGCTACAATATGTTATCCCCGAGGATCCAGAGAGAGGCTGTCAGAGACAATATGACAGGGGTGCCATCAGTTCACAAAACAGTATTATGAGTGAAAGCCTGGAGGTGAGCCAGTAAAACATAAAACATAAGAGCTAGACTTGTGCTCTTTTGTCTGATGTATGTATCAAAGAAAGAGTGGTGGTGTATTTAAGATTAAGAATGGATGAAAAATAGTAGTCTTAGTTAATTGCAGATGTGCATGTCTCTCAGCAGATAGTGCTGCAAAAAAACTAAACTCTGCTTCTTTCAACCCAACACTCCTCAAATAGATCTATTAGTTGTGCAAGATTGTTAGAATTTACTTGCTGGAGCACAGAATTTAATAATTTCAACTACAAATGGAACTGAAAGCCAGCAGAGCATCGAAGGACACAGTGCACAGCATGCATATCTAATATTTGAAAATGCTCTGGCCTCATTTTTCAATGCAATTTGAAGATGCAAACATTTCTCTAATGACCTCCAGTTGTGATTTCCTCACTAATATTTCCCCACTGCGTTAGAAAGAAGACCATTAATAACACATCCTTTAAATCAGGGCACATTTTTACTGTATTTATCCTTCAAAGCCTTCGGCACAAGGAGTTAACTATTCAAGAAACAACCTATTTACTTCTTTCATTATGCATTTTATTTAGTCTTAATGAATGCTGCTGGTCACAGGGCTACAACACCTAAAGAAAGGAATTTTCACTAATACAGACCTTTATCTAAAGATAGCATCCCACTGAGAATACAAATATGTTTGCGAGAGGTTTAGAAGGCAGCTCTGTGACAAATACAAGAGCTGTAAAAGAACAAAGGCCAGCAATTTACATAACCTGACAAAATACACTCAAATCATATAAAAGATAAGAGCAAAGTCACACCAGGCTAATGCAACTGCAAATTAGGCTGAAAACCAAAAGGGCACTGAAGGACCTCTTGAAAAACATTGTCATTATACAGTATATCATCAGTGGTATGAGCTGTTTAGATAAAGGTAGATTTGGTTGAATCAAAAGTCTGTAAAAATGAAATCACATTCACAGATAAAAGATTGGATGTGACCTGCAGTAACCACTGCAGTCACTACCAGCAGCATTCTTTTAAATACATTTTCTTCAGTACCGATTGCAGGATTATCATTTTTCATAAGCACAGAGCCAACAGTGGTCACAGGTAGTTTAAAGTGCTCATATTATGCTTTTTGTTTTTTCCCTTTCCTTTATTGTGTTATATATCTTTTTTGTGCACGTTATAGGTTTACAAAGTGAAAAAGCCCAAAGTCCACCCCACAGAAAATTCTGTTCATAAACTGCTCCAAACAGCTCTATTGTAGTCCAGCCTTTACCTCCATGACAAACGCTCGTCACTTTGTAACACACGTTATAATGCTCGCCTATCTGCTAGCGTGGCATGTCTACATTCTCTGCAACTGACAAGCTAGTAGTGCTTGCCTAGTTATGTGCATGTGCGACTCCCAACAAAGATTGAACAGAAGTGAGATGCCTCACTCTGTAGCTAAAACAGAGAGCTCAACACACAGGGTGAAAAGAGGAGCTGCAGCAATGTGCAGTACATAAAAAATATAGTGTTTTTTTTTTTTAAATTAAACCACATAAACCTATTCTGGTACAACCTCCAAATACAATTATGAACCTAAAAATGAGCATAATATGAGCACTTTAAACTGCTGTTGTTATACAACAGTCTATGCAAAATGCTATTCTGTGGCACAAATGTGAAGCATATATGAATCACTACATGCAGATTAGTGCTTTAAATATAACATACAGATATTTTTTTTCAGAAACAGAACAGCTCTTAAGATAATTAATCAGTAGAGCAAACTCTATTTCTGGTTGACTAATGTTGTATTTGGTAAACTGGTTGTGTTGCATCAGTAGTAAGCAATATGTATGAGGACTGCGTGAATGTCTGCATCTGTTTCATTTTAGTAACATATTGAAAAAGCAGGAATTCAAGTATGTAGCCTCAGTAAAAAGACCAAAAGATTTTTTTATTTTTTTATTTTTAGATATAGCATTTCTTCTGAAATAGGCTTAACTATGACCAAAACCATCAATGGGTATGTCTGTCTCTTAATACTTTCTCTCAAGCCTCTCAAACCTCAAGCCGATTGGTTCCTACTGAAGATGTAAATCTTTAAAAATAGCCAACAAATATAAAGTTTCATTTAAAAAAAAGGCTTTCCTAAAGCAGCTGTGCTCTGTAGTTTTTTTGCAAACATTACTCAAACAGAAAAAAAAAAATACATAAATAAATAATTATATATATATAAAAAAAAAAAAAAATATATATATATATATATATATATATATATATATATATATATATATATACAGTGGGGAAATAAGTATTTGACCCCTTGCTGATTTTGCAGGTTTGCCCACTTACAAAGAATGCAAAAATCTACAATTTTAATCATATGTACATTCTAACAGTGAAAGACAGAATCCCAAAGAAAATTCCAGAAAATCACATCATATGAATTTATTAAAATTGATAACCATCTGATGAGGAAAAACAAGTATTTGACCCCCTGGACAAACAGCATGTTAATATTTTGTAGAAAAGCCATTATTGGCCAGCACAGATGTCAAACGTTTTTATAGTTGGTGACAAGGTTTGTGCACATTTCGGCAGGGATGTTGGCCCACCTCCCTGCAGACAGCCTCCAAATCATTCAGGTTCCGAGGTTGTCGCCTGGCAACTCGAATTTTATGCTCCCTCCAAAGATTTTCAATCGGATTCAGGTCTGGAGACTGGCTAGGCCACTCCAGAACCTTGATGTGCTTCTTCTTCAGCCACTCTTTTGTTGCTTTGGAGGTGTGCTTAGGGTCGTTGTCGTGCTGAAACACCCATCCTCGACCCATCTTCAGCTCTCTCACTGAGGGAAGGAGATGTCGGTCCAGAATTCCACGATATATGGCCCCGTCCATCCTCCCCTCAATACGATGGAGTTGTCCCGTCCCCTTGGCTGAAAAGCACCCCCAAAGCATGATGTTGCCACCACCATGCTTGACGGTGGGGATGGTGTTCTTTGGGTTGTACTCGGTGTTCTTTGCCCTCCAAACACGACGAGTTGAGTTGAGGCCAAAAAGTTCTATTTTGGTCTCATCTGACCACATCACCTTCTTCCAGCCTCTTCTGAGTCGTCCAGGTGGTGAATGGCGAACTTCATGCGGGCCTGTACATGTTTCTTCTTGAGCAGGGGGACCTTGCGTGCGCTGCAAGATTTCAATCCATGACGGCGTAGTGTGTTACCAACCGTTTCTTTTGTAACTGTGGTCCCAGCTGCCTTCAGTTGATTCATCAGTTCCCCCTTGTGGTTTTGGGATGATTCCTCACCGTTCGCATGATCAGGGACACCCCACGAGGCAAGATCTTGTGTGGAGGCCCAGACCGAGGGAGGTTGGCGGTGGTGTGGTGCTTCTTCCATTTCCTGATAACTGCACCGACAGTTGATCTTTTCTCTCCAAGTTGCTTTCCGATTCTCTTGTAGCCCATCCCAGCCTTGTGCAGATCAACAATCTTGTCCATGATGTCCGTAGAAAGCTCTTTGGTCTTGCCCATGGTGGTGATGTTGGATGCTGGTTGTTTGGGTGTTGACAGGTGTCTTTTATACAGGTAACGAGGGGAGGCAGGTGTATTTGATGTAGATAATTGGTTTGGATTGGGGCTGTGTCTTAAAGAAAGACTAACTGGCTTGTAGGAGCCAGAATATTTGCTGTTTGTCCAGGGGGTCAAATACTTGTTTTTCCTCATCAGATGGTTATCAATTTTAATAAATTCATATGATGTGATTTTCTGGAATTTTCTTTGGGATTCTGTCTGTAAAATTGTAGATTTTTGCATTCTTTGTAAGTGGGCAAACCTGCAAAATCAGCAAGGGGTCAAATACTTATTTCCCCCACTGTATATATATATATTATTAAAGCTGCACTTTCATATGGCTCTTTGTAGTTTTGCTTATTTAAAGCTAATGTACTTGCACTTACTTGTTGTCTGGAGTTTGCACCTTCAAGGTTGAAAGCACTTAATTGGAAGTTGCTTTGGATAAAAGTGTCAGCTAAATGACATGTAATGTAAAAACAGGAGTAAATAGTGCATGTGGGGACTATTTTCAGCGGCAGATTAATAGACATTTAGTCATCTAGTGAGAATTGATGGCTGCAGGATGGATTATGTGGGATAGACTGAAAATAAACTACAGTATGTGTGTATGTATGGTAATGAAGGGACATGTCACCCAGTGCAACTGTTTTAATGTGCAACTGTTTTTTGAAATTTTGGAAGTCAAAATGAGGACTATACTTATTTTTTTGTTGTTGTTTAAATTCATTGATGGTAGTCTTTTCATGGGATTTGTTGTGCAGGATTTTTCCAGTAGGGTTGAGATAATTCCACCTGCTTCTTATACAGTTTGAACTATCTCAGTGGTATAAGGACATTTTCATCAAGGATATTGTAGAAAAAAAGTTGAATTGCAGTTGGAGGAAAAGTGAGATGACATGACCACATTGTTAGAGTTAGATTGATGGCATTTCCACCAGCAACTCACTTTTAAATCGTATTGCTTTCTGTTTATTCTTACTTGGACACCACATCCTTTTCCATCCTTTACACTAAGCCGACCAGAAATCTGTCATCTCTGCTCTCTAACCTCCCCAACTAATCAACAATTCATTTCAGGAAGCTGCACACAAACAGTTGTGTTGCTGGCAGAGCTGCGGGTATGTTGCGTTGCCTTTGAGAAGCGAGCTCATTAGAAGTCTCTCTCTGGTCAGATGGGTTGCCAGCACAGCAGTGACCATGGTGACACATGACTTGGCTGCCTGGTTGTTTGTCGTTGACATGGAAGCTTTTATAGCTGAGGTGCGAGCAAGTGTTATATAACGACACTGTGGAACTGCATCATTTGTCTGTGTAATTTTATCACCTCTTTCATAAGAGGTGATCCTTTCATAACTCTTTCATAACTGGACAGGAACATTTGTATTGATGTGGGGTGATAAATGCAATTTTTCTTGGTTTTCTCACCACATTTGTAACATTTTCTATTCAAGCAGATGCTTCCCTATTTCTCTATGTTGGGAACCGAGCAGTATGGTTAAACACTATCTTTTAAACAAAGATCTCAGAGCATGTGACCTCTGAGACAAAGGAAACCACTTGTCCCACATGCGGCCTGAGCGCCCTTTTCAAACAAAGAGAATGTGGCCTCCATGCAACTGTAAAAGCCTAAAAGTCACACCTCCATGAGAAAAGATGGCCGGAGTTCTAAAAACTACAAATGTTGTAGTTCACACCTACACGTCACCTTCAAGAACTCTGATTCCCTATTGGTCAGGGTCTCTGAATGCAGCAGGGGCCATGCCCATGGTCACCCACTTCTCATTGTCATCCACTGCACATGAAAGCTGCGAAAGGGTGCTCTCCTCTGTGCTTTTTGATTGCAACCCCCGTTGCTGAATGAAGGCATGCAGTCAAATCTCTAATTAATAACTTCATTTTCCGGATGAGTGGACTATTTTTGGTGTTCTGGGAACACCCTGGATCCTGTGGAAACACGCATCAGTGTTTCATCTCTGCAGAAGAGAAAACGTTAAGAAATCGGACAACAGGGACAGCGCTTTTATTATTGAGTTGACTGAACTGGTTCTTCGCTGCCTTTGGAGAGAAACCAGTTTTTTCCGTGAATCACTGACGAGTGAGACAGATCCGTTTGTTTACCGTGGAGCATCTATGGGCTAAAGTTTCTGGTCAGAGAAATATAGGTGTATGTTATTAATGTCAGTAAACACTATTGCTACAGCTTGTTACGACATTGAATGTGATTAATTAATAAGTGCTACTGTTGCACATGTCTTACTATTAATATGATTGTGACCACCAAGTCCAATTTATTGCTGTGAAAGTACTGGATCACGGTACTTGTTGATATATGTTGTGTTTGATACTGTAGCTTATTGAAACTGTAATGCTACACTGCTATCTCCCACCGCGGAGAAGTTAGTTACTGTACAAGCGAGCTAATAAGCCTTCCGTTCGTCACTCGAACCACGGCACCGCGACACCTATGAGACCGTTTTCACAGTTCAGTTATTGGTCCCTGATTCCAGGGTAGTGCCCCCTTTTTTGTCAATTTGATGAAGTTATTAATACACATATTCACATATTCTTTGTTAATATTGATAAAACATCTTTGATAAATTACCAATAATTGAATCTGTACCTTCCTAATTCCCAACATCTATTTCTCATTAAGGTACACATGAATTCATTTTTCCTTTACAAATCAAGATTTTGTGTCATATGGCATCCTTTCAAAAGGACTGCAGAGCTTCTAATTTTTTCTTTTTTTTTTAAGAATATTTTTTTGGGCATTTTAGGCCTTTATTTTTATAGGACAGCTTAGACTTGAAAAGGGAGAGAGAGGGGGAATGACATGCAACAAAGGGCCACAAGTCGGAGTCCAACCCGCGGCCGCTGCATCGAGGAGTGAACCTCTATATATGGGCAGGTGCTCTACCAGGTGAGCTACCCAGGCGCCCAAAAGGACTGCAGAGCTAACTGGTTATGATGTCTTCATGTTTACAGCAGCACTGGCAGGACTACACACACTCCACTATCTTGTTTTTTACTCTGACTGACGCTGGAAAAAAGAGTACATAGCTGGTGGAGGACCACCAGAGGTGAAAAAAAAGAGAAAATGCTAAAGAACATGATGCAAGCCTTTCTGTCCCACTGGGTCGTGCTGTGTGTGTATGTCTGTGTGTGTACTGTCTATTTTGCAACTCTCCTTCGTTTGGCAAAAAACGGCCAACTGCAACTGTTCTGGGTCTCTACAGGCCACACACTAGCTGAGCAGTGGCATTTGCTGTGTGGGTGTTAACCCAGCTACTGTCGTATATTGTCTGAGGGATGAAGTACACATCAAACCGCAGTCTGAATATGATCAAATAAGGGTTTAAGTACTTAATAGTCATAATTTAAGCTCGCTCTAAACTGTGAAGGAACATTTGAAGCCCACAACATAATATTTGTGGGAATAGTCTCTTCTTACCCTGCTCTGAAGAAGCATTTCTATGCGCAGTTTTAATTTCAGCCCATCACTTGATTAGCAAAGGCTGATAATAGAGTTTAGTAGTGCTCTCAACAGAGCGCTCACCAAGCAGGGAGCAAGTGATGCAATCTCACAACCCTCTTGTTTGCCGGAAAGGAGAAAAAACATTTTACTGTCTGTCTTGTCAATTTTCCACCTGACAGCCATTTCCACCCTTCATATATTCACACACTAACACACACACACAACACACAACTGTGCTCTTGTATAACTTAACAATTGAAACCCCCCCACCCCCTTTCCCCTGTCAAGTGTATGAAACCAACCACATAACACCCCACCCCGCCCCTCCCGAATTGCGCCTTTCACCTCAGAGAATATCGTATGTAGACCTTTCAGCAGCTCACTAGTGAAGACAAATTGCCAGCTTGTTTGGGGGGGCCTCCAGAGAGTGATTCATATTAATGGCTAGCTGGCAGTGGAGAGCAGGCTGCATATGCAAACACCATTAGCAGGTTAGGCTGGAGTTTGTGACCTGGCTGTGCCACCGTGAGCTGCACACACATGAGGACGGGCTGCGGAAAGGAGGCTGTGTTTAGAAAGAGTTGCAGGTGCAGGGGAATGTGTCTAAGGTGTGTGTGTGTGTGGTTGTGTGTGTGTGTGTGTGTGTGTGTGTGTGTGTGTTATTTAATAACCATTTAACACAATTAACCTACATTTAAACAATGGACTTTATTTGAATTATTATTAGAACCTTTCACAGATTTGAAGTTTTCAAGGATTTAATAAATAATTTGACAGCCAAGAGTGCTTTGAAGGTAGTGACTGGTGAGACACCACTTTTGTAAAGGTTTCAGTTTTACCCTCTGCCATACATTGTATTTGGATTATGTTTTATGACAGGCAGTTCTTGACCACAATGAGTGGAAAAATGAATGAAAAATGAAGGTCTAATCCATTGACACATTAATTCATGATTTTTTTCCTTGTACTAGCAGCATCCCATGGGCCCACCACCTGTGGGAGGAACCGTTGGGGTCGGGTGCGATGCCACATGGGTGGCAGTGAAGGTCAGGGGCCTCGACGGACCAGACCCGGGCGGCAGACGCTGGCTCTGGGGACGTGGAACGTCACCTCTCTGTGGGGGAAGGAGCCGGAACTGGTGCGGGAGGTGGAGCGCTACCGGTTAGATCTGGTGGGGCTTACCTCTACGCACAGTCTTGGTTCTGGAACCATACTCCTGGATAGGGGTTGGACTCTTTTCTTCTCCGGAGTTGCCCAGGGTGTGAGGCGCCGGGCGGGTGTGGGGATACTCACAAGCCCCCGGCTGAGCGCCGCTGTGTTGGAGTTTACCCCGGTGGACGAGAGGGTCGCCTCCCTACGCCTGCGGGTTGTGGGGGGGGAAAACTCTGACTGTTGTTTGTGCATATGCACCAAACAGGAGTTCGGAGTATTCGGCCTTCTTGAGACCTTGACTGGAGTCCTGCATGGGGCTCCAGTGGGGACTCCATTGTTCTGCTGGGGGACTTCAACGCACACGTGGGCAATGATGGAGACACCTGAGAGGCGTGATTGGGAGGAACGGCCTCCCTGATCTAAACCAGAGTGGTTGTTTGTTGTTGGACTTCTGTGCTAGTCATGGATTGTCTATAACGAACACCATGTTCGAACATAGGGATGCTCATAAGTGTACCTGGTACCAGAGCACCCTAGGCCAAGGTCAATGATCGATTTCATAATCGTTTCATCTGATCTGAGGCCGTATGTTTTGACACTGGGGTAAGAGAGGGGCAGAGCTGTCAACCGATCACCATCTGGTGGTGAGTTGGGTCAGAGGGTGGGGAAGACTCTGGACAGACCTGGTAAGCCCAAACGTGTAGTGCGGGTAAATTGGGAACGTCTGGAGGAGGCCCCTGTCCAACAGACTTTCAACTCACACCTCCGGGCGGAGCTTTTCGTGCATCCCTGTGGAGGCTGGGGGCATTGAACCCGAGTGGACAATGTTCAAAGTTTCCATTGCTGAAGCTGCAGCGAGGAGCTGTGGTCTTAGGGTCTTAGGTGCCTCAAGGGGCGGTAACCCACGAACACTGTGGTGGACAACGGTGGTCAGGGAAGCCGTCCGACTGAAGAAGGAGTCTTTCCGGGATATGTTATCCCGGAGGACTCCGGAGGCAGTTGCAGGGTACCGAAGGGCCGAAGGGCTGCAGCCTCTGCCGTGAAAGAGGCAAAGCAGCGGGTGGGAGAAGTTTGGAGAAGACATGGAGAAGGACTTTCGGTCGGCACCAAAGTGCTTCTGGAAAACTGTTCGCCACCTCAGGAGGGGGAAGGGGAACCATCCAAGCTGTGTACAGTAAGGATGGGACACTGTTGACCTCAACTGAGGAGGTAATAGGGCGGTGGAAGGAGCACTTTGAGGAACTCCTGAATCCGACTAATACGCCTCTATGTTAGAGGCAGAGCTGGAGGATAATGGGGATTGTCGCCGATTTCCCAGGCGGAAGTCACTGATGTAGTCAAACAACTACACAGTGGCAAAGCCCCGGGATTGATGAGATCCGTCCAGAAATGCTCAAGGCTCTGGGTGTGGAGGGGCTGTCCTGGTTGACACGCCTTTTCAACATTGCGTGGAAGTCTGGGACGGTGCCAAAGGAGTGGCAGACTGGGGTGGTGGTTCCCCTTTTTAAAGGGGGGACCAGAGGGTGTGTGCCAATTATAGGGGTATCACACTTCTCAGCCTCCCTGGTAAAGTCTACTCCAAGGTGCTGGAAAGGAGGGTTCGCCAATAGTCGAACCTCGGGTTGAGGAGGAACAATGCGGATTCCGTCCTGGTCGTGGAACAACGGACCAGCTCTTCACTCTCGCAAGGATCCTGGAGGGAGCCTGGGAGTATGCCCAACCGGTCTACATGTGTTTTGTGGATTTGGAGAAGGCGGCGTATGACCGGGTCCCCGGGAGATACTGTGGGAGGTGCTGCGGGAGTATGGGGTGAGGGGGTCTCTTCTCAGGGCCATCCAATCTCTGTACAACCAAAGCGAGAGCTGTGTCCGGGTTCTCGTAGTAAGTCGGACTCGTTTCAGGTGAGGGTTGGCCTCCGCCAGGGCTGCGCTTTGTCACCAATCCTGTTTGTAGTATTTATGGACAGGATATCGAGGCGTAGTCGGGGTGGGGAGGGGTTGCAGTTTGGTGGGCTGGGGATCTCATCGCTGCTCTTTGCAGATGATGTGGTCCTGATGGCATCATCGGCCTGCGACCTTCAGCACTCACTGGATCGGGTTCGCAACCGAGTGTGAAGCGGTTGGGATGAGGATCAGCACCTCTAAATCTGAGGCCATGGTTCTCAGCAGGAAACCGATGGAATGCCTTCTCCAGGTAGGGAATGAGTCCTTACCCCAAGTGAAGGAGTTCAAGTACCTTGGGGTTGTGTTCGCGAGTGAGGGGACAATGGAGCGGGAGATTGGTCGGAGAATCGGGCAGCGGGTGCGGTATTGCATTCAATCTATCGCACCGTTGACGAAAAGAGAGCTTAGCCAGAAGGCAAAGCTCTCGATCTACCGGGTCAGTTTTCGCTCCTACCCTCACCTATGGTCATGAAGGCTGGGTCATGACCGAAAGAACGAGATCCAGGGTACAAGCGGCTGAAATGGGTCTCCTCAGGAGGGTGGCTGGCGTCTCCCTTAGAGATAGGGTGAGAAGCTCACTCATCCGTGAGGAGCTCGGAGTAGAGCCGCTGCTCCTTTGCGTCGAAAGGAGCCAGTTGAGGTGGTTCGGGCATCTGGTAAGGATGCCCCTGGGCGCCTCCCTAGGGAGGTGTTCCAGGCACGTCCAGCTGGGAGGAGGCCTCGGGAAGACCCAGGACTAGGTGGAGGGATTATATCTCCAACCTGGCCTGGGAACGCCTCGATCCCCCCAGTCGGAGCTGGTTAATGTTGCTCGGGAAAGGGAAGTTTGGGGTCCCCTGCTGGAGCTGCTCCCCCCGCGACCCGACACCGGATAAGCGGACGAAGATGGATGGATGGATAGCAGCCTGTGAAAGTTATACATAGTGCTAATGTCCAGCGGGTGGAGCAGTGGGCGATTAAAGGTTAAATGTCATAAATATTGGCAAACTGCATCTGCAATTAGCAGCTGATCAAGACCCATCAAGCAACAAGTGTTGGAAAAACTTAACTAGCTATTCTTACAGTAAGTTGGCCATGAATGGGCACTCGAGGAAATGCCATGGGGTTGTTTAAATCCGAGGGTTTTATCCCACTGAAAGCATGACTGTCATGGAAAATCATGGAAATTTGAATGCATGATTTCTGGTGCAAAGTTTTTGTTTTTGGCCTGAGGGCAGCTCATAGCGTGTCCAAAATGCAAAGAGTTCCTCCTCTGAGGAGAATAAATGCGCTCAGTAAATCTCATGGCAGAACACTGCCTTTAAGATTTTAATATTTCTTGTCTACATTTTAGACTGATAGCGGCACAAGAGGAAAGGTCAGAATTCATCCTAAAAGGACAATGAATATTCACAGCAAAGTCAGTTTTCATTATGATGTATGGACAGTGTTAAAGTGTAAGTCAAAGAGACCTTTTGACCTCACAGTGGTGATAGAGAAAAGATTTGTCAGGGCCCCACCTCCCTGAGCTGTCTCCCCTTCCCTTTTGTGTGTCTCCCTTGCCTCTGCCCCTTTTTGTGTCTGTGTTGTTTGTCTCCGTCCGTCTCTTTTTATTCCTCAGTTTCCTGAATTCTCACTACCACTGAAGGCACCCCGGCACCAAGGCTGCTGCAATCACTACAATCTACTACACCTGCTCCAGTCCACGCACCTGGGGCTGATTGCCACTCTCCCTATATTAGGGAGAGGTCTGCTTTCAGTCCCCGCCAAATAATTGTTTCAGCCACGTGACTATCACTTGCGTTCCTGTGCATTATTTAGCTATCTCCAGTTCTAGTCATTATTCTGAGTTTCCCGTAGTTTTGCCTTTTTTTTTTTCCCTCATCGTGTTTTTGTGTTCTGCCTCCTAGACGCCGTTCTCCCTCCACCGCCGGCCACTGCCTTTGTTCCCCCCTCAACTGGATCTTCTGTTTGGACTCCCCGTGCCGACCTCTGCCTTGCTCTCCGTGTCTCTGGACCCCCAGCCTGATCCCGACTATTCTCGCCTGCCGTTTTGTACTTCTGCTGAGCCACAACCTAACCATACTCACTCCCATAACCTCCACGACGGAACACCATCTACATTTTTCATTTTCTAATAAACAGTAGTATTATTGAACTCGCCCTGTGTTCTGCTTTTGTGTCCTACCCCGTCCAGAGCGTGACAAGATTAGTTGGTCACTAAAATTAGGAGTCATCCTCTGGGGGCTGTTGGTGTCACAAACAAACTTACATGGTAATCTCAGCAAGTCATTTCAGCAGCACTCAATATAGGAACAGCGTACCCTTGTTGACCGACTCCAACCTACAGTAGCAGTAAAGAAACTGATGCAAAAACATGACAAAACAAAAGCAGGCTACATCTGAAAAATAACTGATGACAGCAGAGATTGTTCCCTCGAGGAAAATACATATGTATGTTTTTAGTTACACAACACAGCTGCTCGATTAAGGAATGCTGTTGTGAAATGCACAAGCAAGTCTTTTTATCGCCTTTCCTATCTTAAATAACAGTTTATAAATATTTTCAGATTTGATCAAACTGCTCAACTGCTGTTGGCTTTCTGTGTACTCCGTCAGTTTCCCAACAAACTTTTGATCATAAATCATTTCAGTGATTTAAACATATGAACCTCATAGATCTGAATTCGCTTGTGAAAAATAAGGTGCGAAAGTCAGTAGGCAACATTAATTTTTTCAATGTGTCATATTCATTTAATCAACATTTCATATCCTCTGCTGCTTAACTCATGGTTAGGTTGTAGCTACAGGTTGTGAGCAATAATTAGGCTGCCGCTCAAAACTGAAGTGTTTCTCTTAGTCCACAAAATACAGATCTTAATTGAATCATTTTTAACTTTAGTTACCTTAAAATTGTTGAAAGCTTAACTAGATTTGATAGGTGAGTTCAATACTGGATTCAGATGTTATAAAAATGCTATAGAATCCCAACCCTATGTTTAACAGATATAAGCAGTATATTATGTGTTTTAGCAGATGCATGATCTGCCTCCATCAGGTAAATTTGTCACTTTATTTCAGTGGCTAACTCCACCTACATCAAGCCTACGCACCACAGCAAGAATAATGAGTGCAGCCATTACCAGCTTTCAGAAACCCACATTGTCACACTGAGTGCTCCTATGTAATGTGATTATGAACATGTGAAGACCGATGCTCTCACAATTAAAACTCCCTCTCTACACTCAGATACTTGCACACAGATGTGGACAGATCTCCTTCCCTCTCTCTCTCTCTCTCTCTCTCTCTCTCTCTCTCTCTCTCTCTCTCTCTCCCCCCCCCCCCCATCTACTCTCCATGCTCCAGCCTGATCAATCCTCTTTATAGATTTCTCATTTTCATTTATCTTCCAGAATGTGCTATCCTCCCACTTCAGGTCTTACAACAAATACCTCTGGATACCTCCTCTCTTCTGCTGCCAAATCCTTCCTATCCTTGCCCCCTCAAACAAGAAACAGCAGCATCACTTGTGATTAACTTCTACAATAAAACTCTCCTCAGCAACAGCTAATAAAGAATATGCAGTGGAACACATAATCTGCATTTTTTTGTAAATGTATGTACAAAAGCAAAACACTAACCTAAGTGTGCTGTCAGGGTAGATTAGAGCACGATGGGAATGCGTGCATGAAATCTGCCGCAGCTGCCCAGGGCTGCTGGACGGAGGAGGCCGAGGAGCAGCGAGAGGGAGAGAGAGAGAGAGAGATAAAGAGACAACAAGTGAGGGAGATAAAAGAAAGAGAGAGTGAGTGAAAATCAAGAGATCCAGTCACAGGTTGACCTTTGAGCTTGTGTACCTGACGATGAGGATAGCAGTCTCTCCTGCTCTGTCCGTCCTGTCATCTCATGCTGACATCAACATGCTGTACTGTGCTATTTCACTTGCTCTGTCTCGGTAAGTTACATCCCTCAACAGAGAAAATTTAAACCTAAATTGAAAAAAATAAAAGCTGGACTCGTGTAGTGCCAACCACTGAACACAAACACAGCATACAGATGCTTGAGGAGACAGAGTTAGAGTCTAACTATAATTGTGCTTAATGGACATTTCAAGCACAGATTAGCTAATTGGTGAAGCAAGACAGTCACCTGGTGGGAAAACTAGCCTGCGTTTTATAGAGAGAACCCCTCCATTTCCACTGAGCATAAAGTTGCTTGGTGTGAAATTTAGACCTGTATCCATGGCGACTCAGCCGTTGACCAGGCAAGCAGTAGCGCTCGGAGAGTGGCTTTCTGTCTATAGGCGCCTTTACAGTTTGTTTGTTTTTCCACTCATGGCTTCCAAACACTCATAATGAATATTTATAATTCTTCCTTTATAATGACACCAACATATAAAAGCTCAAACCCTCACTGATAAGACATACTGGCTTTGTTTTCCCTGTGTATTGTGAATCAAATACAGTAAAAGTTAATCACAGAGAAGAGCCTCAATCAGCACTGCAGCATTGGAAGCTCTGAGGCATTGGATGCATGTTGCACTGTGAGAGGAGCCTACAGACGACCAGATGACACCATATTGAAGGCTTTAAAAATTTAACATGTTTTGTATTCATTTAAATCTCTCACAAAGTCAGGGAGAGGTCATGGACCGTTGTCAGCTATTATTATTTTTCTCAGCATGACACCGAAACCTCAAACCTCTGATCTCTTGTTAAGAGTAGATAAATCTAATCAGCTGCTCCTGTTTCACATCTGAATCCACATTTTGCCAGTATTAGTTTCACAGTAGATGTTCAAGGTCAAACCTCTGATATTTGGCCTGGGTTTGACAGGTTTGTTTGATTGTTAGGTGAATCAACATGGAATCAAAGTGGGCAGAAAGCTGCTGCTGAACTGCTCGCTATTGTACGGTCTGTTAGTTGAAATTTTCAAGCATGTTGCACTTGGGGCTCAAAAGATGTCACAGCAGATGATTTCATTTCAGCCCTTTATGGGTTGCTAGTCTTCTCGGGGTCCATAATCAGACACAGCAAACCAATCAGCAAAAATTCGTTCATGACCATTACAAAGTTATATTACATAGTTATATTAAAACTGACCATATAGCTGAAAATACAGTTCAAGTTGGTAACAGACTCTAATCTGAAGAGGTTCTGTACAGGATGGCTTCAAAAGACATATTTGAGTTTTGGGAGGAGATACTGTAGTTGAGCCTTCTTAGCATTCCTTAGATGCTGGTGTATTTAAGCTGGTCCAAGAAGAATTCAGGTTTATCTGGTGAAACACTTTACCTAATAAACAAAATACTAAGTTGAAGTTTGGTAGCCAGAACAGTTACTGTAGGTGTGCCTTTTGTCAAAGCTAATGTGATACTAACAATGCAGAGCTAATCTAGCAGCATTTTATAAATCCTCCTTAGCTGCAGGGCAAAAAATAGAGCAATATTAGAGGTGGGTTAGAACCAATAATGACCATGTTCAACATTTAGTACTGTTTATGCTGCTTCTGACTTTCTTTACAATATTATCAATGTCCAGAGTGCAAGAGAGATGATGTAAAATGAAGAAGTAATACCCAGAAGTTTGGTTTATTTGATTTGTTTCAATAGGATGTCCCACAATTAAATTGTGGATTGTAATTCCAACCCACAGGGAGCAGTTCACCATGAGTTTCCTACACTTTGACATTCAGTATTGATATACCTGTGTGCTGCCTCTAGTCCTGGGCTCTCGCTTCACATAACACTTATCAGCTTGCGGGGTTTACCCATTCTAAAATGTTGGCGTGATGCTGTTAAGTGCATATGGCGTATATTAATGTCATGTCTTGTAAATTACCGTGACGGTCTTGATGCGACCACTGCCCTTGGTGCAGGTCCAGCCAGATCGGTTGAACAGGAGGCTGCAGACCTCCCCCTCCAGGCAGGGAGCCATCTCACACCACTGACGACTCCGCACGATTCGCGCTGAGGAGGCAAAAGACAAGAGGGCAAAGAGGCAAATTAGACAGATTCACCGACCCAGACAGAGACTTCAAAATGGCAAACAAACAAAACTGTCCATTTTATGCTCACTAGACAGGAAAGCATCTTCATGTGCTGATGTGTCTACAAGCCTGTAGTATTTTAATTAGGTTCTTGTTGAACTACCAGGTCTGAATTGCCTGTGGTAGTAACCTTTACAGGCCAGCTGGTGTTCCATAAATTACTCTTCTTCTAATGCTTGCTTTTACTGCAGCTACACAGCAAGATTCTTTTTTGTTGTTGTTATTTTGTCACACTTTCCTCCTGAAAGTTTTTTATTTTGTGTGGTAATTCTAGGTAAAAGGTTCTAGGTTGAAAGTAATTATATTATTATATATACCATTATACAACATAATATTATTGGAATTCTTTTACTGAAGCTACATTGTACAATTTGCTCTCAAACTTGCCCTCAGTGGACAATATGCCAAATAGTTTACCAGTGAGCTCTTCAAATGGTTTGATGTTACCTGTCTCTTTACCGTCAAGGCCAGACATATTGTGCAGTATATTGCAAGAATCTTGGGCATTTCTTTATGCACCAGGAGTGAATAGAGTTAGCAAGAGCATGAGTTCATTGTTGGTTTGCAGCAATGGCTGAAAAAGCCCTATAGCCACTAGGGATGTACCAATCCCACTTTTTTCAGTCCTGATACCAATACCTGAGGTTTGGGTATAGATCGATTCTGAGTTCCAATCTGATAACAGCGTTTAATTAATAAGTTATGTATGTAATGTATTTCTCACTGTGTGGAAGTGACTGGGATCATTATTTTTTGTTTAAGGCAACACCAGGCTTGACATTGCTCAACAAAATGTAACAAATAAATACACAGATTAACAATTCACAATTCAAGTGTAAACCTTTTCAATGCTGCAACAATTTGGTCAAAACTTAAACAGGGATTACAATTCCAGTGTATTTGAGTCAGTATCAGATCAAAGATGTCATCTACAAGTAAAAAGGGAAATGATAAACATTTGCAAAAGAAGAGCAGTACTGTAACTGGGATTGCACTGAATTTGTGGAGATATAATGATGGCACGAAATGGTGAATTATTTGCTAAAATCTAATGATCATGCTTTTATATTTTCATTCCTATTTGCATTCTAAATTTAAAAAGTAGCCTTATTGTATTCTGTTAAACAAATAATGTGATTAAAGTTTCCTGTGAGGATGCCTTTTGGAAATACTTAAATTAAATGTAATGCTATAAGGTGTACATTTTAAGAAGAAAATCTCAAGCTCTCTGCAGGGATACATTTACTTATTTTTGGGGGCATTTTTGTACCTTTTTTATTATAAATTAGCATCAGTGAAGAGATGACAGGAAACAAGGGAAGGAAATGCAACAAAGGTTTTTTTATATTTCAATTTAAGGTAAGACATGGACCTGTACAAAGCCCAGCATGTGTCAATTTCTCTGCACAAATGAGTAAAATTAGCATCAAGTCACTGGATCAGTATGAACTTAAGTTACAGGTTGTATCAATATTGTGAAATGAGTTTTGTTTGGATTTTGGAAAGAGGTACTGTGGGTGGATGTTATATATGACATCCCTTAAACATGTTAACAATGTTGTTTAATCTCATGTTCTAATTCATGCACACAAATTATTAATACTATGGAATCAGTAATATTTCAATACGTAGATTAGAGGGGATGGGATACAGCATAGAAACAAACTTCAGTCTTCTTAAAGGTATTTGTCTGCTGGAGACAAAAGGCCGTCAGAGTGATCCCTCTGCAGTCTGTCTGCATGACATTGAATTAGCATTTGCCTGTAGTTGATGCTGATAAGCTCTTATTGTTCTTTACAGCGTGCTAAAGCAACACTGAAAGGTTATCAGCTCTCTGCGGACCTGGCTGAGGCCGCTGCTCTTGCCTACCCACGATCCCCTGGGGGCAGCACATTGTGGAACGAGGTAACATGGTCGCCAAATTGAAAGAGAGGAACTACAATTCGTTGAATGTCCACTGGAGAGCTGAGGGCGAAACAGAGAAGGAGTGGAGAGAGGGAGAGTAAGGAGGTGTGGAAAGGGAGGCCTTGTGACATTTTGCTGTGAGGTATTCCTGGTCCAGGCCTTGTTAACAGTCTGAAATTGGTCTTTGGAGTGTCATACCCCGACTGCTACTCTAATATAGATCTGTCATCTTGTGCTATTTATCAAGCACCCCTCATGTATGTAACCACACATACACACATACTCAGACACAATTACCGCTCTGTAGATATAAAGCCATTCTTTCAGCAAATAATAGATATTGTTGACACATCGAGACAGGAGCCGTGTTTTTTCCAGCCTGCACTCACGGTGTAGCCAGGCAGCTGGGAGACGAAGCAGTGGAAGAAAAAAAATCTAGAAACCTGTCATCTCATTGAACCGAACAAGCATAAGAAAATATTAAAACTGAGACAAAATGGTCATTTTGGCTTGCCCGTGAACAGAGGTTCCTCAGTGTGCAGGAGAAAATCTAAAGTGACCTTCCTCTTGACACAGCAACATGCCGTGGTGAGTTTTCATTTTCACAGCCATCAGTCAGGCGCAACAAAGTGTAGATTTATCAGTCAGTTGCAGACGTAGTTTTGACTATATTACAGCACAACTTAATTTCCAGGGCACGGAATATAAGCTGAACCCGCAAAGTGGCGGGAATGCTGACTAACCGTGGAGTGCATCAGCCCAGCCAGCCCGGAGTCGTGGAGGTTGGCTAAAATAAATGCCTTTTTCAGCTGCTGCCACAGTATCCAGGCACTCGATAGCTTGCCCTTGTTACTTTTTCAATGCCGCCCATGACAGTGTGACTTGATCTATGATGACTTGATGAATTGCATGGTGCCGTAAGCCGTGGATCGGTCGCACAGCACTGGTTGGGATTAGAGTGTCGCCATGATAACTTCATCCACAACGACATCATGAATAACACGAGCAGCTACAAAACAGCATCGCTGCAGTTTGGCTTCAGCCTGTCTCCATCCATCAAACCTATCTGTCCAATATGCTGGCATGAGCAATTGTGGACACATTAAAAAGCTTATATGGTACAACCACCCACACACTCATCAACGGTATGCTGAGCAGACTTTAAGCCTCTGTGCTGAAGCTGTCTGAAAATATCTGTCTGCTGTTATATTTCATCTTAGAGTATCGATTACATGCTGCTATTATGCAAATGGCTGAGGATTATTGTGCTTTTATTATGATATCTGTTTTGTGTTTGAACATGATTTCAGGCCTGTTGTATAATGTTTTCCTGTTTGTGATGTTGGCAGTGTGCAGCAGCGACAGCAGCAGCAGCAGCAGAGGTGAAACAGCTGGCTGTCGTGGTTGGAAGAGACAGAGAGAGTCTGTCTGTCTGGTTGACACCTGGGTGGCCCATACTGTTGCCGGCGCTGTCGGAGTCCCACACAGGGACCGTGGCCGTTAGGCCAGGCTTGTAAGCTGCCAGAGACCCTGCTGGGGCATGGTTCTGGACCTCCAACTACTTTACACGTAAGACCATCTGTCCCCCCCGTGCACAGTGCCAAGCTCTGTCCTGCACAACATAGCACTGCCAGACGAGACTCAGAGCAGGGCAGGAGGCACAACAGCGAGTCCTAAACCAGACGCACTGTTAGTCTGACAAAATTCTTCCTCTGCAGAAGTAAAAAATACCATCACATTTTTACTAAAGCCACAGGCAGCTCATGTAAAACGCATTAAGATGAGGTACAACAAACTAAAAGACACAATTTCAGAGAGACAGGAACGAGTATGTTAAACATAAAGTGAAGCATGAATCACCTAAACAATATATTGTGCGCCTCTACTGGTAATTTAATAATGATCCTGATAATGATGCTTTTTGATAAATATCCAACAAGATTAGTTAACTAGCTTTGCTGGGCACCAGAAACACTTTTACAGGTTTTTACAGGCTTTCTGGCTGGATAATAATTTAATAATAATTAGCGGCCAGATTTTCAGCCCTCTGTCCTCTACACACCACAACCTGCTGCCAGATGCCTGATGGTCTTTCACTTCTAATTATGACAACAGAAAAATCCAACATTAAACACATTTTAAAAGCGGCCAGCAGCCAAGCTCCAAATTACTCTATACTTTTGTTGAGCAAGCTGTTGAATTACTGAGATTGTTTTTTGTTGCATTTTCTTTTGGGGGCTTTTATTTCAAAATGGCATTGTATTTCTGGCTGGTTCATCAAGATGTCATCAAACCAGAAAGTTTGGCAGATATAGTAAAACCCATCTGGCAGCATCTTGATACTGTATTACCAACCTAAATCTAGAGCTGATTCTCTAACTTGAGATCTATCTCTAGATCTGTGGGTGCGATGCGGTCATAAGTGAGGTTTGCTATTAATGATGAAACTGACAAGATATTTCCTTTTCCTTTTCCTGCTGATTTACAAATGCTGCTTTGTGGAAAAGACAGTATTGATTTGCAGCATTTTGGGGCTGGAAAACACTTCCACTTTTATCAGAAATATAGAATTGCATGGTTTTGCTGTTGTTGACATGGATGGAAAAATTAGGCTGCATTGTTTAGAAATTGAGAAGCCATTCTGTGGTTTTGTGTATGCCAGTATTCAATTAATGGATCTTCATTAATAATTTCCAAAAGCTTTTCATTCCCAAACCTTTGTAATTGCTGTTCAGCTACTGTCAGTAAAACTCAACTCTGCATATACATCTGGGCAGGAAGTGCTGTCATTAACTGTAACTTATAGATTGTTGAATTGTAGACTTGTTGATAATTAGTGAATAAAAACAGTATTTTTGTTTGAGAAGAGAAACAGATCAGTGAGTATTATATGACAGTGTTGTTGTACATAATTTGTGCTTTGATTTTATGAATTTATCAAGACAACAGGTAAACATGAAGAAGTGTTTACTTGCATTACCAGCAAACAACATCAACAACAAATTGAAATTAGAGTAGATCTAGAAAAAAGATTGATTTATTTTCTGTGTCAAATATAAGCTTCTTTCAAATCAAGGTCTGCTTCTCTCTGCAGCTGATGTAAATTAAGAATACAACAAATCTTCTCAACTGTGTGTCTGCATTATACATTTGAAGAAAGTCTTCCTTTTGCTCACTTTTTGGCTCATTTAGTGTCAATAATCATTGTGTAGGAGTGTGAAAGCAGAAGTTTGCAGCCAGCATATAAACAGTCTGCCTGCAGCCCGCAGACTCTTATCATGGTGGCCATCAAGCTACATACATTACAGTGTGATGTGATGGCATGGCAACAACGGGCCAAGCAGAGAAGGGGAGGGAGCGGCAAAGAGTCAGGGAGCAGATTAGAGTGAGAGCAGGGAGACAAGCAAGGAAAAGCACATAATCCTCCTGTGTACAGTGTGCAGACTAAACCTGCACAACAGTGTCACACAGCAGTACAAAAACAGGGCAAACAAACCTTGAAATATGGCTTTAAAAAGACTTACAAAAGAAGTTATTTTGTGAAGAAATAAACTGTCGCATAGTGAGAAATTTTTAAGTACGAATAATCAAAAAGGAATAACTGAGTAACATGTAACATTACATGCTGCTAGAACAACGCAGCCGCTATCTTGGTAAATCAACTGATCAAATCCTAGTTAAATCACATATAACAAACTTTATTCGCTGCAGGGCTTAGGCATGTTGGTATGTCATTATAGAAGTGTGAATACTAGCAAGATGGCAAAGGAGATCAAAATATTTGTCCAATTGTCACCTTTAGGCCACAAGCTGCAGAATGTTGTCCCAAAGGCTACATTATATGTACTCTAAGCCTTGGATTTTGGTTTCTATTCATTTCAGGAAACAGCAAAGAGAATCCATGAGCTTTTGCTGGTGAGTATAATTGTGCAGATGAGATTTTCCAATCTTAACTCGTAGGGCCTTATTTTAACGATCTAAGCGCACGGCATGAAGCCGTCCGCATGGCGCAGGTACGTTTAGGGTGTGTCCCAATCTACTTTGGCTAGTTTGATGGCGGAAAAAAGGGTCTGTGCGCCGGGCGCATGGTTCAAAAGGGTTGTAGTTAGTGTCTTCATTAATTCATAGGTGTGTTTTGTGCATAACATGCAATAAACCAATCAGAGTGTCATCTCCCATTCCCTTTAAAAGCCAGGCACGTTTGTACCTTGGCACATTGCTATTATGATGGCGGATTTGCACTGTAATATTTTTATTTGTAATCTTTTGCATGTTTGTGTGCTGCTGCACTTCTCTGTGTGTGTGTGTAACAAGCATAGTGTGTGCGCGCTGTGCATAAGCCTAGGCGCATTTTACTAATTTGCTGTTAAAATAACAATGAAATGCTGCACTATTGACTTTAGACCAGGTTTTTGTTGGTCAATGGCGTGATCACTTCCCAGTGCCTCAAGATAGTAATATGCCAAGAATTAACCTGAACACACCTCCCTGTAAGACCAGCATGCCCATGGGCGCAAAGATGGGCGCAAGTGCATTTGCTATTTAAACGACAGGGGCGCTGGACGGGAAATTGACAACTGTGTCGGTCTTAAACTAGCAAAGACACTTGCGTCAAGCTTTGCTTTGCACTGCAGGTGCAAGATAGGGCTTGTAAAGTTGGCTGGATACACTCTTAAAGGTCAACTGCAACCATTGACCTTTTTCACGGCAGACATGTTGACATGTCATAGTAGGAAAAGCACAGGTGTATTCAAAACCAATAATGATGGCTGCATTCCACTTAGGAAAGGCCCTGGTATTGTACATGCTGACTCACTGAAATATCTTACTGGGACACTTGATGGAATTGAGCCATCGTTAAGGTTATCAATTTCAGCTGTGCTTTTCCTACTATGACAAGTCAAAATGTCTGCTGTGAAAAACGTCCATTGACAAACATCAGTGTAGCTGTGTACTGTGTGAAAAGTAGCACTAGCACCATTCTTATCACTGAAAACAAAGATTATGTGCACTAGCCTCTGTTCCTTGCTACTTGGGTACAAAATGGTGCAAAATCCATTATATGACATACAGTAAACTGATGGTCTTTGTACTTTTGTAATGCAAGAATCGCTGTGCACTAAATTCTAGATCAGTAAAACCTGTAGGGTGAGAGAGGATGTTTATTAAAGTTTTAGTTTGACTTGTAATCCCTCCACCCCAACATGCCAATCACCATAACTGGAAGTGAAAAGGCTTAAAAACCATGTTAAGAGGTGTAATATCTGTGAATTTCATTAAAAGTCCCGGCTGTGGCTGCTGAAACACCGCACTTGACGAATGTATAAGGAAATCATAGAGAAGGGCTGAATGACATCAATCAAACTGTGACTTCGGCACATCATTGCCAATGTAAAATATGAAAAACCTAACAAGTAAAATGTTTGTTCAACCATTTAAAGCAAGAATTTTTGAAAGAAGACTCTGTTACAGAAGAAAAGTTAAATCAGTTACTTGGTCTGGTATGACCAGTAGCTTATGGTGGCTGAATATTGCTAAACAAACAAGCTAGATATCACTGTGCAACTGACATAACTGAATCAGTTTGCTGACTTTATGACTCTTCCCCACTTGTGCTACAGTTACACTACATGATAGCATTTGTCATTTGCTGTACTTGCCACTTGTGACCACAATGGCCACTGCTCAGCAGAGTATGCCAAGCTCGGTTTATCCTTTTTACATTGTAATCTTTGTCTTTGTACATACATTGTGGAAAAAGAGTATCAACTCTACACTCAAAAATCAAACATTTTTGTTTGCTTGCATACCAAAACCTTTGAGTATACTTAATTGTGTCACTTCTCTAGCATGAACCCACTTTACACTTGAACCCAGTTAGAGTATGGAACTGGGACAAATATAAAGTCTCCAAGAAAATAAATTACTTTAAATAAATCTGTATTGACTGCTGTCCATGGTGCTGATTCTGGAGCTGTCTTGGGTGTTCTTCAACATTTGTGATGGCAGGCCACAATCCCACTAGTGGGGAGTGATGGCCAAGGTTGGCTTATCTGATCAGCATTCGCATATTGCCTCACCTGTTAATCTTACTATATACAGTATATCTTATTGATCAGGATCCTGGTTGCTGAGACTTGGAGATGCCATGCCAAACGGCCAAAGGAAAATGTTTTAGTCATTATAAGTTTGGTGCCTAATATAAGTTTAGTTATTTATTTATTCACACTCCAACAGATGCCTCTTGTTAGTGTGTTTGCTTCTACTTCTCTGCACTTTGCACCCCCAAAAAAAGATCTGGCGTCATTATCGCACTACTGCAAACAAAGTGGACTGTGCAGAACAGATTGGGAAGATGTTATTGTCTCTGGCATTGCTTCACCTGTGAATCACAACTTTAGAAAAACACTTCATTATTATTAGCAAAAAGACACAAGTGTTCCTCCAACAAAATTACTTTCCAAGATTAGTTTATTGTCTCTAGGTGTTTCCATGCAAAGGCAGACTATTAAAAACCTTATCAGGCATTCAACCACTGACATTCTCACCTGGCTCACAGCTCTGACGAATCGTTGCTCCAACAACTCTTTATCTCATCTGTTTTTTAGATTATCTAGTCTTTATTAGATGGTGACAATGTAAATACAACCAGGACACAAGGGGAGTGAGAGAGGGCCACAACATGCAAAAAAAGATCCCCCACTGGAATTAAACAGGGGATGCTGCAGTTATATGTATAGTTCTTTCTACCTCTTTTCAAATTATTCCAAACTAGAGTTACACTAGAATTCTATGAATAATGGATTACAGAAATGTTGTGTAATACCTGTATTTCTGCTGTCTCTGGTAGTCAGATAGTGCTGAGAGTTCATTTCTCTTTTTATGTGTCTTGACAGGAGGGCATTGCCCACATCAGAGTGGATGTACATTACTTTGTACATTTGCGGCGTGGAGTAAAAGGCAACAACAACAATTTTTCATTTTTCATTAGACCCATTGTTGTCTCGATATGCAGAAATTCCACCTTGTGATTATGGACACATTTTTTAGCTGACAGCAGAAAGCCTTTAAACGAGCCTGTGAGCAACAGGTTGCATCTTTAATGCACTGGCTATTAATGGAGTGTAGGGTGTGGTGCAGTGGGAAACCCGTAATAATCAATTTCCTGCTGCTGTAATCATAGCTCTCTGTAAGTAAATTAGCATCTGCTGAGTGTTACTGAGAGGCATCGGCAGAGAGGGAGTGGTAGTGTAGGGAGCGTGACACAGACTGTGGGACTGCGGTCTCATGTCAGGGCTATTAGATTAAGGCTAACATGAGTTATTGCGAGATGGAACTAATAGATGCATGTGATTGTAATATTGTGAGATCCAATCAGCATCGCAGATGGACTGTGTCTCATCTGACTTATCACCCTCCTCTAGATATCGTCCAATAACACAGAGGGGGCTCTTAAGTATAAAATCTTATCTTAGAGAGTGGATGAACATCACACAGTCTGTATTACAAGGGATCTTTATTCAGCTGGAGTATATTAAAAAAAAAACAGCGGAAGAGGAAAATTCAACATGAAGACAAAAAAAGAGGCACAAAGCGATTGATAATTTGCTGATGTCACACTGGCTGACTGGAGGAGTCTAATGTAGACAACCAATCACATAGTTGGGAGTCAAACAGTCTAAAGGGAGACACGCAAAGTGTTTATCGATTGGCTGGTTAAACAACCAAATTACATTGGCAGTTGCTTTTAATGGAGAAAGAAGTCCATATACAGTATTTTGTTCTATCGGAGACATTTTTTACTGACATTAGCATGTAGCTACATGCGACAATGTTAATTGTTTCCAACATTTTAACATTGTAGATATGACAGAAAATACGGAAAAGCATAGTGGCCCTCATTTATGAAACGTGCGTACGACCTAAAACAGGCGTACGACGGGCGTACGCCGATTCCTACGCAAAGCTCGGCATTTATCAATTTGGACGTGAGCGTAGGCTGCGATCACAAACATCGCACAGGAAGACACGGTGCCATAAATGTAGCGATGGAGCCAGATGACCCGATGCCCAGAGAGCAGTGTCCAGAACAGACACCAACTGAGGGCTATATGAAGGAGACAGGATATTATTCCTCACTTTTAAAAGGTAGCCTATAGTGTTATGTTTGGCAATGATATTCAATACAGGAAACATGACGATGCACAACATTTTTATTTATTCTTCAGGTTTTTGTTTCTCTTTCAAGTGAATTATTTATTTCTGCCATTGACCAAGTTATTTTGGCTTGTTTTTCCAGCCCCTCTGCTGTCAGGAGACAGGATCCAGCACGGGGGGGCGGAGGACACGCGCTCTCCCTCAGCTGTTGCCTCGTTCCGACGAACACGAGTAAAATAAAAGACACTGCATAAACTTTGCTACCGTGTGTTTATTTAATTATAGGTACACCTACATGTAGGCCTAATAGATTGCAATAGAAGCCTGTATATTACTATTAGGACTATAGAAAATGTGTCAAGGATGTATAAATTAAATAGGCTAAACTTCAGCTGGAGTTCAATTTACTACGGCAACACTGTTGACCGCATCAGTGATCTCTTTTCATCCCGCATTCTTTCTACAGCCTTTAATACCAGTTTTCAGGCTGCCAAATAGTACACACGTTAGTGCAAATGAACCTGAGATATCAGGGTTTCAATCTCCACCTCTGAAAAGTTCCGCTTCTCAGCCGGATTACGTCTCGCCATGTCGTAAATTGTAGGGGCGAGGCCTCAAAACCGAGAATATATTGGGGCGTGATATTTAAATGACGATCGTTTCCAGCCGCCGCATTTATCAATGTACGACCATTCTTACGCTCGGATTGGTGTGATACAAACTTTTCATGAATCCCACGTGAAGCCTGTCGTAAGATGATTTCTGCGCTCATATCTGCGCTGGTTTCTACGTTAGGTTGATAAATGAGGGCCAATATGTCCACTTTAATATGTGACAGCAGGAAAAGCATGTGTAATTAATGAAGCCTGTTGGCTGATTGGCACCTGCTGTTTGCAGTATGATTTACAATGATTGGCTTATTTACAGCTGTGTAGCAAGTACCATCCAATCATATTCATGCAGGTGTACAGCTTGGACATTATAACGTGACACTAATATCTGTTACTGTGATAATCATGTCAATGATGTTGTCTGCTGCTGCAGCCCCATTCGCCACTCCACCCTCCTTTTTATGTGGTATTTCATGTTGTCGATTTAATGTTCATGTATGTGTTTATTAAAGATCCCATATTGAAAGAAATGAGATTTCCATGTCTTTTTTAATTAAAGCAGGTTGAGGTGCTATAAAAATACTGTTAAAGTGTCAAAACGCTCAATCCAAAGAGAAATGCACACAGACAGTATTAAGAAACGAGCCGTCCGTCCGTACGGTTGTGATGTCACAATTATACTATATTTATAGACAGAAAGTGCCCATACAGTGCTGTTACAGTCATTCCCAGCTGCAATGATGCTGCAGCAACTTCAAGAGCCCAGATGTGAAAATGCTAACCAATCAGAGAAGACAGAGGGTGAATACAGGTATATATTCAGACAGACAGTATAGCAATGGTCAGTTGCCATTGTCGGGAAAAACAACACAGACGTGGTGCGTTCACTTGAAACTAGTAAGGCTCGTGGTGCATTCAAAGTTATTGTAAAATACCCTATTCCTCTATTTTTAGAGTATAAGTATCGGTTCAGGCACCGGCACCGTTTTAAAAGTATTGTTTTAGCACCGGTATCGGAAAAACCCCAAAAGATACCAAACCCTACATAAAATACAAGTATGAACTGACAATGACTATGGGAAATTTAAGAGCGATTGGCCGACTATAATTGGTAATTTCCTAACGCAAGTGTCTTTGACTGATATAACATTAATAACTACATTGCATGCAGGTGCACCAGATGTAGGGGCCTGGTATTGTACATGCTGGTTAACTGGAATGGGGCACATAATGGAATGGATCTATCAATAATGTTAATAGTTACACCTGTGATTTTCCTGTTATGATTTTTCATAATGTCCCTGTTATGTCAAAATGTCTGCCATGAAAAAGGTCTACGGATTCTGTTGTAGCAGAGTTAATGATTCCACATGCCATTACTTGTCATTATCGCTATTTATTTCATGTGGTTTTAGTCACTGCTATAATTTACTCTAGTGTTATTTACCGCTTTATTTATGTCTTGTTTATAATATTAGATTCCCACTGGGACTGTTTTTTTGTTAAGGAGCCCTCCGTGCCAGCTAGTTTCCAATGTTTATGGCCAAGATAACTGGCTACACACGGCAGCTTTAGATTAACCATAGAGATATGACAGTAGTATCGATCTTCTTATCAAACACTTGGTAAGAAAACGAACAAAGTGTATTTCCCAAAATGTTAAACTATTCTTTTAACTAACCTAAATATTTATAATATCCTTTTAAAGTACATCATCAACTTTATATTCACTACTGTGTCAAAAAAAAAGCCACAACTCAAGAATTCATCCAGTGTTCACTTGGTGCACATTAAAGTCAAATCTTACTTCAAGCTAAAAAAATGCTCAGTAAATAATTCTAGTTTAATCACAACACTACTTTACAAGTAATAAAGTGATCTAAGGCAGAGAGTCATGCCATGGACCCCATTTAGACACAAACATTAGAGGGTCACTTCCAGAATGTTGTTGTTCATTATAGTTATACATTACATGGTTACTAATGTTCTAATGTTCCTAAGGACCAACTGAGGAACCTTTTTTAAATGTATTCAACATGGATTTATCCACAGAATGTTGCTCCTTTCCAGAGCACCTTGCTTGACATTCACACACTATCACTCGCTGTTGCTGTGCCTTGCTCAAGGGGACTACAATGAGAGAGAGTTGGAACCATTTCCATTTACAGTACACATTTTATCACTAGGTTTTCTAACCATTGGGACTCTTGTTTTGACTCAATCCAACTAAAATCAGTAATTTTTGCCCTCTATGGGACAATTTCCCTCGCCAGGGCTAGAAAGGTCATTCAACTCACCGTCTACACATGCTGGCCTCGCCCTGGTGGTCCCAGCAATCTGGCCTCTCCGGCAGGCGCAGCGGGCCGTCTGCCTAGCGATGGTCCGTCTGGGAACGCTGCTGTCTCTGTTGAGCATCACTATCTCGCAGGTTCCCACCGCCAACTGGCCTGCCGAACAGAGCAGCGAGGAACAAAGTACATCACATTAGCATAATGAGACTGTAATGAACATATTATAGAGGAGCAACTGGTCTTCGAAGGTACAATCAACAGGCAGCCTGGAGACAGGGCCCTTTTTTTTGGTATGTGTAGCACTGAACAGTTTAATACTCTCATTTCAGTCTCAAATAGAAAAATGAAAAAATGGATTTCAAAACTTTCAATGCAGCAGGCTAGAGTGCTTCTTCAGTTTTAATACAGTATGGCTGACTGGTCTGTTGATAAAAGTGTCTTATAGTGAGCATGTGGAAACAAAGATCCTTCCAAGAATCTGTAAAAAAGGACATTTTTTATTTTGTAAGTCATAACTAGAAGTTAACAAGCCTACAAGTCAAAAGCTTCAAGATATTAAGGTGCTAATACTGACTATGTTAGGAATAAAATAGACTCAGCAAAATTCATCAGACCATTACATTATGAGATATTGAGACTGTCCTTGAAAGAAAAACAACAGTGGGCATTTTTTCAAATACCTTAAACAACCTCTGTTGTGATGTGAATGAGGGCAAATTACAGAAATTATTCACTAGACAGACATAGCACTATGGTGTGTAGTTTAGCATATAGTTTGGAGTACTTGTTATCCTGTATGCACAGGTGATAGTTTGCTCTCAGTGTGGTGTGAGAGAGAAGTTCATGGGGTGTATAAAGTGGAAAAGATGCCATAATCTGGGAGGCATCAATGTTTTGTTGTGTCCAAGTTGAACATTTTGGCCTGATGGTGGTGCTAGCAGGTAGGTCAGGTGGTCCCCAAAACATTAGACATCATCCTCTTAATACAATTAATATTCACAGCCAGTTGTCTGGAGATCCTGATGTTGGATAGTGTTTCCCATACAGACGGATGGCTGAATGCACTCAATTTCACTATCCTTAGACCTCACCGCCAGCAAGCCAAAACATTTTTAGCCTTTCTAGCAGTTTGATTGAAATTTGTCAATCGTTAATGTTTTTGTGAACCCCTAACCTTTCATATAGCACCATCAGCAGGTCTAAATTTCAGTTCTAGTTTCAGTAGGTCTATCCAATCCTTTGGTGTACAACCAATGTTCGCAAAACTAATGACATTCCTATCAGCCATGACTGTAGTTTGTGTTTAGTGTTGATTAGCAAATGTTAGCATGCTAACACGCTAAACTAAAAAGGTGAACATGGTAAACATTATACTTGTGCATCAGCATGAACATTTTTTGAAAGCATAATTGATGATATCTGAACAATCTTATATTATACATTATATTTCTATATTATAGATCTATATTCATTATATCTTATGTAATTTTTATTTAGTCAAAGCCAATACCTTACATCTTACTAGTTAATACCCTAACAGCCACACAAATGAATTTAAATATTTTTTGTAATTTGACAATTGAACTAGTTTATGGACCGCTGGCTATAATAATGTGAGACTCGGTTGACATGACAGTTGCTGCTGGGCACTGTGTTCCTACAACAGACCAATTTACAAGGCAAGTTAAGCTCTACTGATATGTCAAATGGACAGAATGTTTTAAAGTGATGATTACCTTGCTCAGGAATTTCTGCAGTGTGTATGTGCAATTCTTACACTTCTATCCAAGCAAAGAGAATTACTTCAGAGTTCTCCAGGCATTACAAATTGATGGATGACTCCCTGGCCAAGAACTAGTGGCTATGTAGGTTTTTTGAGTTTCAACTTTGTCAGAATGTGATCTCAGAATTAATTACAGAAACTGGACTACTTGGGAGGGGGGGGGGGGGGGATAATTAATAACTGTTTTTCATTATCTTGACTTTTTCATGTCATGCAAGTTAAAAGAGTTTTTAATCGTTCTCTTTTTACATGGCATGAAATGAACGGGATGAAAGGAACACAATTCTAGATTGAAAATTTTTAATTTTAAATGATTTTTTAGATGATTTTGTTTGCCAAAAGATACTTTGAGCTGCTCTGCATTTCAACATACAGTACACCTGTGTCAAACTATTGCTGTGGCTCATTCATGGCCCTGATGAACGTTTCTGATCAGTCACACTGAAAACTTTTCAACAGCCATGGGCAAATACAAGAAGAGGTGTAACAATGTTTTCAATCTTGAAATTTATTAAATGAACCCTCTGCGTGACCTTTCGTAGCTGACAGTCTCATAGAACACTAATGTTGAGGCAGCAGTTTTGTGTGGTGTACAGTTTTTGGAAACCCGAGGGAACATATTTAATTGTCTTTTATTGAGGCCTTCCTGGTGTGTTTGAGGGAATTATGAACTGTTAATAGTCTTGTGTTTATAGATAAACAAGCTTTAATCACAGGAAATTGCTTGAGGGTGTCTGCTCCTTTCAAAAACACATTTGGAAGAACAAATTCAATATATGTTGATGACACATTTTCAGTAGCATCTTTTTCATTTAAAATCAAATCAAAGGGTTTGTTGCATCCTCAAATGAGAACTAAAAAATGAATCAATAACCTGCTGAACAATATTAATGTGTGAGTACATCAAATCTGACTCAAACTCAGTTTCAGTTTCTTAATAAGTGCAAAATAAATGCATGTGAACTTAAAGAACTATATCAATTTCTCTAGGTTGAACAGTGCAGCACAGAGAAAGTTGGGGAAACTTACTTCACCTTTGTAATGATCTGGACAAAGTTACATAGTTTCTTTTTTTCCTTTCTTTATTGAATGGAAAGCTGCCAGTGAAAGCCATTCAGGCTGACACTGAAATAAAACCAGTTCAGCGAAGGTAGATTAGAGAAGAGTCTGTGCTGCAGTTCTTGTAAGGTCAATCCCTGGCATTCACAAACCATCACTCCTTTACACTGCTGTTTCTAGTTCCTTCCCAGCACCCTCAAAGGCTCATTAAGTGAGACGTTTAACTGCTAAATAGCATGAAATGACTGTAATAATGGCAAAGGTTGAAAGGGTTGTTGATCAACATAAATGACTCATAAAATTGCCTCAGCGGGTGCTGAGATGTTTCAGAAGCTACTTACTTTCAGAGGAAGACATGTTGGAAATATTCCAGATGATGATTGTGGTTTGGTTTTATTATAGTAACCATGTGGGATTAACCCATTATAGGGCAAGAATTAACTTTGGGCCCCAATGACCACCCAACCAATTATTACAACTATGTGCATTGACAATGTAACATTAATTTAGACATGAATCAATCATGAATCAGAAATCAAGTGACACCCTTTCGGGCCCTTGACCTAAGTTTAACATTTCCATGAACTTTGCTGTCTAAATTCACAATCTCCAGAGAATGGAACCCTGTAATTGTTGTAATCCAACAACCTTACATTGTTTTCCCTTGGCCAACACGTTTGCCTGAACTCATGGTCCCCAGGGGATGGACCCTAATGTTGTTGGCAAATCCTTGATCTTTTCTCTAGCAACACAGTCAGGTTACTGTAAGAACTCAAATCAGAAGATCAGATTGCCATGAAATGGCAGCTTCACGTTCCCCCTAAGATGAACCCTTTTCATTTTCAACACTCCATGGGCTTTCTTCCAGCTCCACCTCAACCTTGCAACCTCTAGGACCTGCAAACCAAGCTTAAGACTTTTGTATTAATAATTTGTCCCTGTCAGTAACCACACTCAACCCCAAACGTTTCCAGACTAATATGCATCTAAATGAATGGATTGGTGGGTGGGTTTAGGCTGATAAGAATATTTTGTGTGTAGTGTATTTTTGACATAAAGTTATTATCTGGACCAGTCTTGAGAGTCATAAAACACAATCACCTCTATGAAGAACTGCTATGCACATTTCATACTGCTGCCCACCCTCCCCCACCCACTACCCATCCTCCGCTTCCCACCACTCAGCCCACCCTCTACTCTCTTCTGCTAAGGCGAGTCCCTGTTTACTTGGTGGGTGCGTGGAGGACAGAGGTGCCATCAGATATCAGTGCTCGCTGCCATGTTTCAACACTGAACAGATGAATGGGCTTCATGCAATAAGCCTGAAGGAGAGTAGCAAGGCAGAGAGTGTGTGTGTTGGGGGGAGGGGGGGCTTTTTAAAGTCCCCTCAGCCACGGCCAGTGCTCCATCATACGTACGGGAGTTAATTCATATGACAGTGGGTTTCTGTCACTCAGCAGCGTGAAGACACTTGGCCTCATCTCTATTTCACATGATGAAATTGGCATATGGCTGCTGCGGTGGCGAGGAGCTTGCCAAGTGCAGGATGTCGCTACGTTGCTCTCCAGGCTATGGATCATGTCAGACATCTAGAGGGCTACAGGAAGCCGATACAGAGCAGAGAGACTGGCTTTCAGCACTGACTGGCAGCCTGATGACTTTCACTGATCACTGAATCACAACACTATACAAGTGGCAGCGCAGACACACAAGGGTTCAAACAAACACAGCTTAGAGCAAAGACGTGAGTCTGTGCTCTAGATATTGGCACTTTGATCAGACACACTGCAGATCACCAAAGTACAGGAGCACAAATATCTTAGTATCTCTGCCTGAAATAGGCTGCCAGGAGTCCACACTTGCTTTCCCAATTTTCCCAATTCAATGTGTGTCATTGTAAGACTGAGAACTGCTGGGCATGATGAGGTTATTAAACTACATTACACTGGCTGACTCTGACCACATAGAGTGAAAATAGAAAACTACTAATTATCTTTCCTGTTAACATTGCAATCGGTTCCTTATTTAGACATGTACTTATCAATAAAACATTCACTTTGTTCTTGCTTATCTTTCTTTTCTTGTTGGTCTCTTTAATTAAGACTGCAGATACATCAGTAGTCCTAACTGATAAAATACCTTTATCAGATTTAACAGACAAACACATCAGACACAACCATGCACTGCTCCCATTCAACTGAAACCAGATTGGGTGCTATGAGAACTGCTCTGCTTCTTCTCAGGGAGTCTGTCATAAAAAAATAATAATAATATGACAGGCTGCACTGAATGAACTATGACAAGGATTCCATTTCCATATTAAAACAATCTTCCATTATAGATTGTAATTACTCGCAGGCAGCTAAAGATGGAAGTGAGGTTTTACAATGTTTTATTGCAGAGATCATCTCTGAAAACTACTCTTTCAAACCATGTTTATTAAAAATTCCACTTCTTGTAAAGCTAGTTCAGTTAATTATTCATGACAATATGTATTGTATTCAGTATTATTCCCCTTAAAGACACAGCTATAGCACGGAGCCATTATGTGCTGGCTCGGCTCAAACGTCCTGGCATTGAATCTAACCAGTTTTCCCTGAGAGAGTCAATCAGACTCTAATCACTACACTGGCATACAATAATAAGTCTCAGTGATTATCTTCCTTCCATTGTATGTTCATTTCTTGATAGAAGTGCCATTCGCAAGGATGAAAATGGGGCTGCCAACAAAGCACCAATTTAGAGAGCATGCCAATCATATTAACATGCATCAAATCAGATATGAATTCAAAGGATCTTTTATGGAAGATTGAAAACATTGTGTGATGCATTATAATATTAATGCTACAGGTAATCAGCCAAAATATATATATTTTTTGTGGTGGCTGCAGTTATCAAGTTTTGAAATGTAATGAGCACTGACTAAACCTTCATACCACCACGAATCTTAAATCCATACGCCTACCTCACACTGCTTGGATTTATTTTCTCTTGAAAGTCTTGTGTTCATGGCTGCAAATAATTATTATCATTATTGATCATGGATTAATTTAACTATTCAAATGGACTTTTTTGTTAGTGCTCTTGAACCTGAGCAGGACAAAGTGCTTTACAAAGCATCTCGTTCAAACACACACAAACACACTCAAACCGATGGTGGTGGAGATGCCATACGAGGCGCCATTTGGGGTTCAGTGTCCTGCTCAAATACACAAATGTGGACAGGAGGAGCCAAAATCGGAACAGAAACCCTATAATTTGCTTGCAACATGCTTGCCAATTTGCTAAGAGTGAGTTAAATGTTAGAATCGTGCACCTACTAATGAACAGGTGGTATTCATTAAGTTAAAATGAGCAATCTAAGACACTAAGACTTGTTTCGTCCCACCAACACTCCAAACCCCCCAAATATTCAGTTTACTGGCACATATGACAAAGGAAAGCAGCAAATATTTAAAATGTAGACGCTGCAAGTACAGTAGGGACTGTTTGGCATATTTGCTTGAAAAATTACTTCAACAATGAATTCTCAAAATAGTTGACAATTATTTTTCTGTCAACTCCCATACAAAAGTGTTCTTCCATTAGGCCCATTATTTGGATTGTTTGCTTAATGGTTAACAGTTAATTGATTTTCAAAATGATTCACCATACATTTTCTGACAATCACATAATCAATTAATTGAATAAGTTTTTCAGACCCACTTATGACATACATTAGTGCACCAAGGTTAATCACCACTAACTTGGACATAATACTGTTATTCACAGTGTAGTCTCACATGCTGGATCTAGCTCCACAGCACTGTTGAGTATGGTTTTACTACACCACACATACATTCTAGGATAGGAGAAAAAAAAATCTGGGTTGTTTGCATTTCCGGGCCAAAACCGAAAATTCAGGATGCACTGGGTCAGAAACCGAAACAGAAAATGACTTATTTTTTTAAACCCATTTTAATTATATTTATATATATACCAGGGATATATAATATATATTTTTTGTATATTTGTATATTATACTTTTTAATCGATTTCATGGATTTAATGAATCTGAATTGAAAAACTACAAACCAATAAAATGTGACAATATATATAAAACACAATATTAAATACATTAATCTTCATGCAGTTCTGTAACAATCAGATGTCAGAGATGTTGATCTACTCAACCAAAAAAGTTCTTCGGTACCGTACCCCCTCTTGAAATGTCTGCTGAACAAACTGCAGATCGCAAATTTGATGTCCTCATCAGAAACTTTGATGTAATTCCACACCGCGAGAGAGGGAAATCTGAGCACTGAGGGGCGGGGCGGAGAGGCATATATTTTCGACCAAAAACCAAAAATGCTATTTTTGGCCGAAATTTTGGCGCTAAGTTCCGGACGCAGTGACGGTGGCTCTGCAAAATAGTGTTGGAAAGGAACTTGTTTTGGTGGAACATTTGAACCCTACAAAACAAAATGCCACATAAAATACTAAATTAAGTTAACTGTTCACAAAATACAGTAACATGAGCTATTTAAATTAGCTGGATACATGGTTAAACCTAATTTGCTCTTACCAGTGTGTCGCCGTGTGTCCTTTTTAGACAGCAATTCCCGGTTACAAACATCCCACTTAGATAGAAAATACCGTAAACATATTCCTTGTAAATCTTTACAATCATTCCCCAAAAGAACCAAGCAGGCCTGCCTTATAGCACAATCAAAATTTTCTTCATAACTTGCCATTTTCAGTGTGTAGCTTGCTAGCTCAAAGTTTGTTGTTGTTTCCCGTAGCAGAGGGATTTTGAGAACGACAACACAAAGACGATATCAGGCTTTATCCTGGAAATATACTTTGGTTGATCCAGACTAATCACTATGTAACATTAGCTAATAAGGAGGCTGATTAACATAAAAAGTAATCTAAATTACTGGATAAATATCTGGATTTATCCTCCACTGCTGCTCTGATTTCAATCAATCTAACCTAATCGTCCCTTTGTGCCCGTTCTGATAACCCAACTCTGTTATTACCAACTCAGGACGACATCGAACAGCAATCCCTTTTGACTAAGCATATGCTAGTCAAGGCAGCCACAGCCAAGTGCATCTCATTTCCTTAACACTGTTTGATGCCAGCAGTGCAGTAGGTATCATGTAATAGGACACCAGGTGAGAGAGGTAGATGTTTGACTGACCCCATGCTATATGCTTTCTGACACCACTGTGAGATTCTGCTGCTAAACAAGTACGGCAGCAGAGCAGTGGAGCAAAATACCCGCTTTTTATTAATGTGCTTGGTTTATAGGGAATACAACCGCTTGATTTCAAAGGTTAATTCAATACTCTACAGCGGTCCGAGCAATATCTATGCAAGTGTACAACTCTCTGCCGAAGTCGGAGGACCTGTAATGGTACCTAAGAATGCAATTGAATCTGTAGCTAACAGAAATGAATCAGGAACTATAGCAAAGGGAAGTGTGGGAGCAGCCAGGGTGACTTCTGGAGATGAGGGGTGTGTTATGCTATTACATGATGAAGCTCATTTATCTGCGAGCGGTAAAGTAGGCAGTGTGTTGGCACGCAGTCAGTTCACCATTTATTGTTCTGAGGAGCAGTTCCAGCTCTCACATCCTGATGACAATACAGGTTGAGTTTTCTGCTCTGAAAAGCTCTTCATATTCACAAATGCTTACCTACATTGCATTAAAATGTGGGAATTCTTAAAGGTACAACAAGCATGATTTTCTATGCAGTCATGAGCACCCAGTGGGGCTGCAGAAAAAGAGAGAAATGCACTGCACCCCCCCACCAACTGAGAAGCCGAAGATATTCTCTATTTGCCCAAATTTAATTCTCGAGTCAGGTGTGTACGCTACTCCACCCACGGGGAAAGACAAATTGAAACTCTTGTAGCAGCAGTAGGATGGTGCTCCCTCTGGAGAAAGTCAAACTCAACAGTGTTGGGTTGTTTCCTTTTTCACTGGAAAGCAGCAGTTTGATGTTTAGTTCGCTAACGTACTACTTTACTGGACTTCCAGGTCTTTGCAGTTCAATTTCTTTTTTTTAAACACCAACCCACTCTCTAAAATTCAGCGCTGCCATTGTGTGACATTGCCAAGGGCTGCTTTAAAATAGAAAATATTCCCCTTACAGAGCTAGGACTGACACTGTAATTTAGGTCTGTCTTGTACAGTACACATGATGGAGGTGGCGTCTGATACATTTCTGTTGCAGTGATGCAGCACAGTCTGGGCTGCAGAGATATTACAATGTAGAGTACACTCAGACAATTGGTTGTGGATGAATACAGGCTTGAGGCATAAAGAGTGAATGTACAATATGCCTTGCAAAAGCAAACAGTTGCTCAGTTGAATGCAATGCAGAGAGGACTGTAAAGCCACAGTGACTCACTTCAAATTCCATAGCCCTCTAGGATGCCCTCCTTCTTTAATGCAAACCCAGAGAAAATTGTGAGCATCAGATGGCTATTGTGACCCAATAAGCACTGTACAGTAATGCTTGATTATGTGAACTGCAGCTTTAATATTCAGGAAATATGGCATCAGGCAGAAAATAGAGCAGGACACAAGACTGAATGAACATAACTCAAATCATTTATACTACTCTGCCAATGATGGAGCAGTTTCAAGCCCAGAGCTTTCTGCAGAGAAAATAACAAAGCAGAAATACACTGAGCGGTGCACTACACTCAACCACAAGGGAGGTCAAAGCTGAAGGCTAGACGAAATTCATATTCAGGGAGATGAAATATGAGCTTTGTGTGCTGCCAAATTGATTTAGCTGTAAAAAAAATCTTTTCATTTTGTTCCATAAAGATGCTCATACTTTTACAGCTCTGCCACCTATAGGAGCATGCCTCGATGATTTGCTAAGAATTTACAGCCAAGGTCATAATCAAAGCGGGTCTCCTTTTGCATGCTTAATGTAGCCTTGAAGAAGAGTGGAATGAAAATCATCCTTTTCACTTCAAAAAGTCGGTAATTCTCTGCTACTCTGATTAGTTTAAGGCTTTGATAGATAGACGATGCTCCCTGAGTTAAAAGAGAATACCAACCAAAGATGTTGAAATTCATCACTCTAGTGCCCCATGAAGACTTGCTGTCTCCCACACAGGAGGTGATTTGTTAAAAAAAAAAAAAAAAAAAAAAAAAAGCAACCGAGATAGAATCCGGAATAATTTACCAGGATAAAATCTGTCTGGTTTGTGAATGACTTTTGGAACAGGAGGCATCAGAGACACATGGCAGAGTCCACAACGCAAAGAGTGGACTGACTGTGTGAGTCGTTCATCAATGGAGCTCTGTAATGATTGTGAAGTCACAGGGACTCACTTTAAAATGTAGTGACACAGCCTGTATACGTATCTCAGAAAATGTGTGCTGTCATTCCCATCGACAGTTTATTGCAGAGCAAGAAGACTGGATAGATTGTTGTCTCTGCTTCTCAGCTTCAGGGCACTGTTATTTGTGTTCAGGAGCACTGACTTAATTATTCAAACAAATCAAAGTGACACGTTAATCATGACATGTGACATGTGCTGTAAAAAGCAGCATTGCTGTCTGTTGCACTTGTATGACACCAAGTTTAAGATCTACAGTGTAGCTCGTAGCTAGATGTATTCAAGTCATTTGAATCATCCAATGAATCTTCTTATATTAATGATATTGATTATTCCACACATTGTGAATAAAAGTCTGTTTTGCTGAACAGGAAGTGAGGATGTCAATATTTTTTAGGTTATTTGGAAAAAGCATAGAATGGGCTATGCGTGAGAAGTAATAGCTGAGCAGACAAACAAAAGAACGCCAACCACCAAAAAAAATTAAATTAAAGCTACACTAATTGATTTAGGCCACTTGGGACAGCAGAACATGCTGAAAACACAACAGCTTACATTTCCATTTAGAAAGCTGTTGTAACACACATATTTGCTAACAATTGCAAACATTCAGCAGACATGGCACAACATTAGCATTCATTTGGAGTCTTTTTTCTTGCTACCTGATGAATGTCCAATATTCACTCTCCTCTAAGCTTTTATTTTTGTCTCCAACAACACCTTAGCAAAGTAGCTTCAAGATGTTAAACTTTCTTCAACAGCTAGTTGCTGACTTTGTCGGTCTGCCATTTGGTGTTGGTCAGGTAGCGTAATGGTTTTCTCAGAGCTTGTTTTGCTTAAAACAGCTGCCTGTTGCTGCTTTAAATGAGATCCATGAGAGAAAAGTTAGTGTCCCTGAAAAGCAAAACAACGAGCCAAAAGAGGCTAAAAAGCTCTGTTGAAATGAGGGTACGTGCAGAGGGTGATAGTTCTCTGTTGCTTCATCACTACAAACATTTCACACATTTCACGTTGTGTGATCCAGTGTTAATAAAAGAAATATTTCTTAGTGGAGCTTTACACTTCTTCAACAGGAAATCCGAAAAACAAAGATGTTATACTTTGTTTGAGTGACAGTTGATCTTTGGAAAGTGCAGTGCAGAAACAGCAATGACTGCTAACCTTAGCATCAAAGATGCTCACAGATCTTGAGGATTTGTACTTCTAAAATGCAAAATAGCCTCATTTGATCACAGTATTTTAGAAGGAGGAATTTTTATGTTCCCACTTGAAGTTGAAATGTATTCTTGGCATTAGAATTCCTTGAGCTGAGTTAGAGCAAAGGCTAAGTGTCCATCCACCTTCAACTTACAAATGGGGATAACAATGCTCCATCCCCTCCTCCTCTTCACACACACACACACACACACACACACACACACACACACAATCCAAAGCAATGTGGTTGACAAAGTAAGGAGGAGTTGCCACCGCTCTCTAACTGCACCACTGAACCAGAATGTGGTCCAGTGAGGAAATCCAGACATTTTCAAATTTATCGTTGAATAAACTGGCAACGTTGAGAGCGGCTGACAGGCCATTCATCATGGCGGGCGCTGGCCCAATGATGTGCGCAGACAGGGCTGCTGTGCTTTGATTTCCTGTCCTGGCCACCTTGACAGATGAGCTTCGGAGAGAGGGTGGAGGCGACGCAGCCTGTCACCACCACAAGGCTTCACCTCTCTGCCCACCAGTTCAACCACACTCGTCGCTGCTTCAGGGGCCTTCCGGGGCCAGGGAGGTGGAAGTGCTAGAGAGCTGGTCAAGGAAAGTGATGAGTGCTTTGACTCCATCAATTGTGAGCAGTCATAAACACACAAAAAATATATGCTGTCAACTAGCTGATGAAATGATAAAAAAAAGCAATGGTGGTTTGACAGCACTGACTGGTCACAGCTGCCAGTTTCAGAGGAGGATTTTATTGGGATTTGAAGATTACAAGTGCGGATAAATAATATACATGCTTCATTCTTAAAATTCAGCTGGAAGGAGGTGAGCGACAAACAGAGAATGTCAAAGCTCAAATCATATCCAGAGGTATTAACTAGGCCAAATCCAGCAGAATCTATTTACTCTAAGAATATCAAGGGTATTAAAGTTCACAAGAGATTGATTGAACAATTTTGTACAATAACACTCTAATGAGATCATTTTCAGATGAAATTGAGTCAATAATAAATGGCTCAGGGGAAGAGAGAGCTGCTGTAACTCCTCAGATAATATGCAGATGCTTGAAAGAAGGTTCAGGGGCTGCAATAAGAGGCTGGTGAAAGCAGCATTTTAGGAGAAAACACTGCAAATTAGAGGCAAAGGGAGCACATTTCAGTGCACAGGCAGTTCATTTTTCACATCAGTGTCTACTTTTGTTCCTGGCGAGCTGCCAAAGACATTGATGTAGGCACTATCCCTCCTCCACAGCAGTAATTATGCTGCTGGCCAATGCTTGATTAAAAGATCTAATCTACAAACTTAGTGTTCAACATCTCCCAACAAGTTCCAATGCTTTAAGCCCGTTCTCTGTGTCTTTGACAGCACAGGAATCCAAAATGTTTTGTCAGGGACGGCAGCCAATGAAGTGCAGGGAAACATACTTTTGCTTTCTATTCTGTGTCAGGGTGAAGGTGTAATTGCACCAGTGGATGTATTATTCAAGAGGAAAGCATGGCATGGATGGATATAGCCTTAACCTGAGTAAAATTAAAAAAGCTTTGAAAGCCGGCCTTCTCCTGTCTGCACGAGGAATTAAAACAAGCAAACTGTGTTGCTTTTTCACCTAAAGATCGATTACGGCTTCACTAAATTGTCATTCCGCAAGGTATAGCAAAGAGCCTGCATCAGAATAAGGAACACCATGAGGTTAGTTTAACAATAAGGTTATATATTACAGTATTGTGAGAATATGGTCACTGCAATATATTACAGGCTCCTAGATAATGTTATAAAATGGTGTAAGGTCCAATAATGTCACTATACACTTTCTGTTCAGTAACATACACTCACTGCAGGAATGTTATAAAGATACCAAATCAAATTCAATTCAATCAATAATCAAAAATACCATAAGGTACAACAAGGTCACCATACATTGACTGGTGATAGGACACAAATTGGACATTATGGGGAATGTTCCTAAGGATCACCAGACCTGACCACACCATGTGCAGCTGCATCCCAATAAGAAGCCCTCAGAGACAATGGGGCTGCTGACAAAGTAATAAACAGAAGTGCCCTTACCCTCTCTGAGCAGATGGGAGTAGATGAGCCAGAGGAGCAGCAGGCAGCAGAGTGACGCACCTCCACCTGCGGAGAGCGTCTTCACTCCAGACTGCATCCTACACCTTCAGCCTTTTAGATTATCCAAACTTTGAACGCTTGCGCCTCTCAGATGTCAAGCAGATCAGCGGAAGAGTGGCAAATCCAGTGGCGTCTCCACAGCCTGTCGTCGGCATCCATTTTGAGGTTATAATAGAAGAGAGGAGCTGATAGTAATTCCCTCTTGCTTTTCAAATTCCCTCGGTGAGCCGCATATCCATCCAGGCTGCTCAGCACACACACACACACACACACACACACACACACACACACACACACACACACACACACACACACACACACACACACACACACACAAACACACACACACACACACACACACACACAGGGTACAATGTCACCAGATCTGGCCAAGTTTACGCAGCTGTGGTTTCAGGAGCTGGAATTCACTGCCAGGCTTCTGCAAAAAAACTGTTAGTATATGAAGATGAAGAGGAGTGAGAAGCAGCAGTCCCTCGCAGTTTTGATCCTCACACGGATATATGCTGATAATGCTGCTAGTAAATTCAGCCGCTCAACATCCCCTGAACGCCGCTGTCACCTCTATTTTCCTCCTCTGCGCTCCGCACTGTCTCTATTATTATTCCCAACCAACTTCTGCACCGAGCGCGGCTCTGTGTGACTCTACAGAGAAACGCGCAAGTTAACCCAGGCGGACATGACGAACATACCAATCAGCACAAAAACTTGTCCGGAAACGCAACACTCCATGCGTCCAAAACAGCTGAAGGCGCAAATGCGTCATATGTGGCCACATATGCGCTGCAGCTCAAGCGAAATGTCACGTCAAAACAAGAGCGGCGGGTCTCACGCAGCGCACTGCCGCTGGACGAAACGCACTCTGAAGCGCGTCAATGCAGAAGTTGGACACACTTGTCACCTGTATGAGCCTTTGTGGGTGCTCTGGGAAATTGTCAGGGATGATGCCTTGCATCTCGGGCTCGAAAAGCTCCCATTCCCGTAAAGCCAAGTGTTGGTTTTCAGATGAGTGTGTTAAGCCTTATTCTGTCCCGTTCTGCATTTGCATGCAGGCGACGACGAAGAAGAGGATTTCCTCCCTTCAATCCATAGAAGGAAACGCTGCTTCTGTTGCTGCTGCACCCTGAGTTGCCTTGAGTTACAATGTTTCCATCTGCTCTCTCTCCCTCGCTTTCTCTCTCGCTCTCTCCCACACACATACACAGAGTGCCCCAATTCCTTTCGCAAAGTGAGAAAAAAAAAACTTTGAGCTCCCAGGCTATAAATCCTAAACTGTAGATGATGATGATGCTTATTTATACACAGTAAGATGTCCCATCTCAGCCCACAGGGAGAATCAAAGCAGCACCAGCCTCCCCCAACTTCTCTTCATGTTTTTATGCCCTCATTCATACTGTAGGTGGAAAACGCCCTTGAGGGCTGCATGGTCTGAACTCTGGGAAAATGTGAAAAGGTCTGTTCCTGGACTGGTGGCAAGAACATGTGGAGTGCCCCAGAGCTCTTTAAAGTTACATTTGTATATACTGTCTAATATCACAATCACAATATCAGTGTGTGTGTGTGTGTGTGTGTGTGTGGTAAAGCTTACAGGTGCCAGTCTATCTTCTGAAAGAGCACCATTTAAGACTCCCTTGCCACTCGAGGACCATTACTATAACTCACCCTCTCTCTCACACACACACACACGCACACGCACACCAAATGCCATGACCAGTGAATGTGCACTTTATTTGCAGATGGAGACGTTCCCCCTGTGCTGTGCTATCAGTCGGCTTTTATGATGACGTATTGGCCCAGGCCAAGGCCTGTCACATCATCAGTGTAGTATATGAAAAATGACTGGACCTCATACTGCACAGACTATTTGTGAACTATTAAAGGTATAGTTTGCCGATTTTCCACCTTATGTCCTACAATCTGCTTGTTTTATCTCCATTACTGTAACCAACTGCAGCAGCTTACTTTACTTGGACAACAGTAGAAGAACTACAGGGAGAGTTCAGATGCTGAGAGGAGATTTGTTTTCTTCTCTCGTCTATAACTCGGCTCAGCCAGATATCAGAATTGAGAACCACGTTTCAGTCTGTCAGAGTGACGTCCCAGCAGGGATTGCAGTGTAATTAATCACAATCCATCACTGTGACTGACAGGGTTGTGAAAGTTCCACCAGTTTATTTTTTACCCATCATATGTATTCTTATGTTTACCATTAATATATAGACTTATTTCATTTGCATTTGGGTATGTGTGGATTGTGCTCAACAAAAAAAAATCTGAAAAAGATTAAAAACATTGATTTATTCATGCTTGATGTTTGTGCACATACTTGTATCTACATTGGTGCCACGGTGTTATTTGGCTGCCAACTTTGATCACTGTTTGTGTATATGTTTGTGCCGGTGGTGGAAAGTAAATTCAGTACATTTGCTCCAGTACTAGTTAATTACAATCTTAAGACCTACATAACTTGAGTATTACCATCATATGCGACTTTATACTACTACATTTATCTGACCGTTTTACTAAATACAATAACAAGTTTTTACATACAAATATTATGATCAGCTTGTAAAATTGCATGCTTATAGATTAAACGGTGCAACATGATAAAGTATTTGAAAATATAACAACTGTCTTTAACAGGCTCATTCTGCTGTATGAATACTTTTTTTTATACTTCAGTAGCATACTTTTTGCTGCATATACTTCTGTCCTTCTACCTAATATTGCTATAATTAATATTTTATTGTTAACATCATCACAGGATATAGCTTGTTAGCATATTTCGCAAAGCCATGTGGTGCTGTGGACGGGGCAGCAGCGAAAAAACTTATTTTAGCCAACTTAAAAAAGGCCCACCTAAAAAAAACATCAGTTTATGTGTACGCTATATTTAGAATATTTTCACTACTTTACCTTGCAGTCGGACAGCCTTTTCCTTTGGCACTACATTTTTTCACCCATAGAACTTTTGATTCTACCCAGAAGTGACTATGCCTCGCACTTTATCAGCTGTTTCGGTCAGACTTTTGGTGGTTTATAAAAATTTGAAAATAAAAATTTGTGATTATTATAAACCACAAAATGCTGTTCACTGTTGAGACAAGAGGATACCTTTATGAACTGGAGTACAGTATACGTGCACTTCTATTTCATATAGGCTTCGCCCTCTAAGAGCTGTTGCTAATTGAGCAACAATCCCTTGGGCATGCGCAGTCGTGAAGATTTCTTTCATGCCATAGGGCCCTGCACGGGCCTCTCTTATGTCCACAGTTACTGTATATTACAGCTGCGAGACCAGAGATCGGCTCCCCATTTTTCTTCAGCGACAAGCAGTTTGAAGACTTCGAAGAACAGCGGTGTCCGCCGGTGTACCGACTGACAGACCCGACACCTAAGCTGCGAGGTGTGCGTTGGCCCCGTTCGCTGGGCCGGCACCCCACAGTTCTGCACCCGCCTACCGATGGAGGAACCGAAGCAGCAGACGGCCGGACAGTCGAGTAAGGTAAGGATACCACCAGCGGCGACACCCAGACATCCCGGAAGGGGACCTCTTTGGCGGTGTTATGACTGCGGTCATATTTTTTCTTTAGCCTGCTGTGTGTGCGTGTGTGCCCTGTGTTTTTTCTTGTTTTCAATTTCACATGCAAATAGGTGTGTGCCATAGCCGGGAGATAATTGGTGGAAAGCTTTCATGCCCAAACCCGTGATTGGCTGCAGCTGGGGAAACCACCTGATATATAAGGAGCCAAGATGGCGGCATCTGTGGGCAGCAGGCATTCCTCCTCCTCCTCCTCCTCCTCCTTCTCCTCCTCCTCCTCCTCCTGCTCCTCCTCCTGCTCCTCCTCCTGCTCCTCCTCCTCCTCCTCATCATCATCATCATCATCATCTCCCAACCGGCCACACTTCTGCTTTGTTCAACCTTGTTTTAGATTGGGTACCTTAGGTTTCTTTTGAGTAGTAAGGGTGGACTGCCAGGTGTGTTAATCCTGTTTAATTAGTTAGGGAGGTAAGTCTTTTGTCATTCTTTTTGCCATTTTGTTTGTTAGGTCAATTTCTTATCTCCTAGACAGGATCGTTTGTTTGTTGGTTATTTTGGTGGTAGGCCACTGAAGCCTTGTATAATTTACCTATATCTATATGATTATCTATATATTTTCGTTTTAATGTAAAATAAATAAGTTTTTCTGACATTCAAACAAATACTTGTTTGTGGCTACTTGGGAGACAGGGTAGATGGGGCCTTTTCATGTTGTGTCCTAGGCACCCCTAGACTGGGGTGTAACAGCGGGCACGAGTCCGCTGACTCAATCCCCCCCAAGACGGTTCACTTGCCAGCTCTCCCTCCTCCCCGTTGGGAGAACTGGAGCTCGAAACAGCAGAGGATTACGGAGCCCCGCCACTCAGCTGTCTTCGATCCAGAAGGGGAGCACCGCACCAGCGGCTTTTCTCCTTTTTTCTCCTCTGCAGCGGGCGGGCTCCCTGCCCACCGCAAAGGGTTTTTTCTCGACCTGTGTGAATGCTGAGTAGCATTCCCGAACCTGGGAGACGGGCGGCTCCGATGTCTCGCTATGCACCATTCACCAGGGAGCTCAATACCAGTACAATCGGCTGCCATTCTGCTACTCTCTAGCCCCCCCGCACGTTCTCCAAATGCATGGAGAGCCTTACAGCCGTTACGCAGGAAAGGGATTAAAGTCCTGTTTTACTTGGGCGACTTAACCACACAGTGGAGGTTGTGCAGCACCTACAGATGCTGGGTTTTGCCATAAACTGGCAAAAGAGCTCGCTGGTCCCTTCACAGGCAATAGTTTTTCTGGGCGTGGACTTAAACTCAGCCACTATGAGAGCCAAACTGTCAGCGCCAAGGCTGGACACACTAAGCTCTCTGGTGTCTTGCATCACACCTCACAAAACGGTGTTAGCACTGCTGGGCATGATGTCCGCGAGTCATGTGGTGGTTCCTCTGGGACTCCTCCACATGAGGAAAATTCAGAGACGTTTCGGCCGCCTGCACCGCGATCCAATATGGCACAAGAGGCGCATGCTAACCTTCTCTGCAGTCGGACCTGGCCTACTGGAAAAAAACCCGGACCCTGTCGGCGGGGTTTTCCATTGGGGAGAGTGATGTCACACATAACAGCGTACACAGACGCTTCTCTCATTGACTGGGGGGGGGGAGCGGCATGTGGGAATCACAGGTTTTGGGGGGGAGGTGGCCAGATTCTCCACCTCCTCACATAAATTTCCTGGAGCTGTCCACGATGCTGAAAGTGATGAAACACTGTGGTTTTTTTTTGCTATAAAGGCGCGAGGCTGGTCTCGTTTTTTCCCCCTGTGTCCCTGACTCCTTGTCTCCTGGCTTGCATTCTGGAAGAGAGCCCACTGGCCATTCTAGTGGCACTATAACACACAAGCGCACCGTGGTCTCCGACAGAGGAGTGTGCTTTGCATTAATTAATAATGATTTTAATCTTAATTACGGAGCATCTTCAGAATCCATGCGGCAGGGCCTCACAACGTTGAGCAGACCAGTCATGGGGATATCAGGTTTTTAAGCAAACAATATAATTTTTTTTACATAATAAAACCTGTACAGTGTGAAAAGGAAGAAGAGCTATTCTATGCTATCTGCTTGTGGATTTTGGTGTCACAAGTGGCATTGACTACATCAGCTTCGCCCTTAACCCAATAGCAACAGCTCTTAGAGGTCGAAGCCTATACGAAATAGAACGATAGTTACGTATTGTAACTCCAGATTCTATGAGTAGAGGCATAGCCCTCTAAGATCCGGGCCACCTGCTTCACTAACATTGGCTGAAGAAAAATGCTGATGTTGGGAGCAGATCTCTGGTCTCGCAGCTGTAATATACAGTAACTGCGGACGTAAGAGAGGCCCATGCAGGGCACTAGGGCACAAAAGAAATCTTCATGACTGTGCGAGGGATAAACCCAATAGCAACAGCTCTTAGAGGGCTATGCCTATACTCATAGAATCTGGAGTTACAACATGTAACTATCATTCTCCACTACATAGCCTTTTCAGCTGCTGAGTACAGAACATGAAATGCCTATTGTGTTTCCACATTTGACAGGTAAGCAGAAATGTACTGTTGTAGGCGGAGCTGATATGTGTATGTGTGTGTTTGTAGCTGAAGTTTACATATGTGGATTCTCCAGAGGGACGCCAGAGGTCCGGGTCAACTACAAAATATCTGCCATAGATCTGGTGGAATTTACTGTCTTGCTCAAGGGTACTTTAGCAGAGTGGTTTGAACCCAAGACTGAGAACTTAGAAATCAAACTCAAAGTACAAATATTGTTCATAATTTTACTGTCCACAAGCTACCTTTGCATATCGTAGCTGATTTGTTAATTATGCCTGTTCACAAGTTTTCACATAAACATGGTTTTACTGGAACATTTGTCAAATCATTGGGGAAATAAAAGGAAATTAGGACACCCCAAATGTATGAGCATGAGCATTAGGATATGCAGGCATTTCTGGAATGTGATTTGTTAGCTTATATCAAACCAAGACAGGTCGCAGTCATGTGGACCCACAACTTCAATCCCCCTTTTCCAGCCACAGGCTGCTCACAGGCTTTGCTTACATGCCGTAGAGGAGCATATGGTGCCTCAATACTCATCTGTTCAAATGGACCATTTGAATGGACCAAAATATTGAAACAGTGGTTGGATACTGCCACTACTAGACCTACTGTGTAGTTATCGCTTTAAAGTTTGATTTTGGACACTTTAAAGATAGATTTTCTGTGGAGTACTACTTCTCAGTTGTGTTTATATATGCTCACTACTGATATTTTTGCCAAAGTTGACTAAATACACAGCAACAAATTTGTTATTGATTTGTTTCTAGCATGATCAGCTATTTCCTTGTCATTTTCAACCAAGCAAAGGTGGTTGCATGTGACAAACATAGAATGGAATCCACTGTAGCTAATGTCATCCTCCACAAAGAAGTAACGTTAAGTTACAAACTTTTCAGAGCCACTTTAGAGTCCACAGGAGGCGAGTCTTAAATAACCACAGGTGCATTCAGACAGAAAGAGAAGCAATTTACGTAATTTGCATGAACACAATAAGATTCAGCAACAGCATGTTTGCTTAAAAAAATTCGGCAAAGCTATGCTAAATTGTGCAGTAGACAGTACTTTCTATCCAGATTTATAAGCCTAAGCACAAATATGACTAAAGAAAATCAGGATACTGACTAAAATCAGTGTCATGGCTGTCATCTTTTGCAGTGCTCATGGTGTGGCATCTGCATACAGATAAAGAGCTTCCAACTGTGTTTGCATGTCTCAAAATTTCCAAAAATGGTGAGCCCTCAGAACCCCAGCAGTATTTTAAAGACTTGAACGCAGCATGTCAGCTTCTGAAATAATGCTCCATGTTCCACACGGGTGTCTGCTTGGGTTTTACAAGCATAACTTCCTTCTCGCTCCCTCCATCCAGAGAATGTGAGTGACATGCCAGTCAGACGGGACATGGACTGGTCCCTCTTTTTCTGCTCCAATGGACAGAGAGTCATGTTGACAAGCCACTGCAGAAAGGCAAAGGAGCGTCTGTCCTTTTGAAGCGCAGCAGACCTTGAAAGAACAACACAAACAAATTTGAGCGCAACAGCAAGGTCCCTCACGCAATTACTGAAGATGCAACGTGCTCCTCATAATGATTCAGACTGATAAGTTTTCCTTCTTTATAGCTTCTTCCTATGAATCATCACTGGTTGACTTCAAGAAAACACCAATCTGCGGTCTGTACATACCTAATGAGTCAGTCACAAGATAAATTAACAATGGCATTTTCACATAAATATATGCCAATAATTCAGCGAAGCCAGTTTGTAAGGGCTTTTACATTTCCTGTTCCAAACACCTAAGGCCAATAATCTTCTCAGCACACCATAACAACTTAATAGGCCTCCATAGATTTGCATATAATAACATTTGCATGCACTAAAATATTTATTGTAGCATGAGTAATGTGAGAATAAGAATAATGAACACTGGATCATCAATTATTATCAATTATACATGCTCATGTGATGAATCAATCAGATATGATGGTTAACAACATAAAGTTATGTAACAGCTGACTGACAACTGTATGTAGAAACTCAGCTCATCAACATTGATGTCTCGCATTGTAGAGTTATTTTATGAAGGAAATGGACAAATTACATACCTGAGGGCCAATTCGGGGTCCGTTTTGAATCATTTACAATCTCGTAATGTTCTCCCATCTGTTGCCTGCCTACTGCCGTAAATAATTTTGTGACTTTGTGGGAAAAATCGGACCCAGGCAAAGGCTTTACTAAAATCTTTATTAAAAAAGTGTTCTTTTCACTGTTCACTGTTTTTTCTGTTACAGGTCATTTATGATCATCAGATGAAAAATTACAGTTTCAGAAACATTCAAAAGTTACATCTATTCACTTTAAATATATTAAAATAACAACAATTAGAGCTTGAGCATACATAATTACTTTCACAGGTTCCATTTCTTAACACATATCAGTCTACAGGGCTCAAGTAGAGGCCATTTAGGATGTGGTTTGTCAACTAATAATATTGACCTACCAACTTCAAATGAGTTGTGGTGATGCTGAAGTCAAATCAATAGTGCCAAGTCAATATAAGGGCAGTGGTTTCCAACACCACACTATAGCCACTATTAGTGATTTACTGACCTGTTTGCATGTGGAATAAAGCCTCTGAGAACGTTTCAATTACAAAGTGTTTTTTTCTTGTCTGTCCCCTCTCAGTTGTTTGGATCTAAACGCTAACTTGGGCAATATGGTGCCATGCCCCAAGAAATTCAGCCTATTTTCTGGCCTGTCAAATTCTGAACTGTTGGCGCTGAGAGTCCAATAACAAAACAAAGATCAACCCTGTGGACGATGATAGATACAAAGCCCTTTTTTTATTATTATTATTTTCTTTTTTTTTAAGTTTCCAACAAAAATGCTTCCATTGTTGCTGCATCTTATTGTTCTGCAGGAACTGTGGCTTTGGAGTGTTTGTTTTTGATTAGGAATGTTTAATGGCCTCTACACATTCAATTATCAGCAGCCTGCTCCGCCAGTCGATAGTCATCCTCTCATTAATGGCCCAGAACTGATTACCAAGGACAGAGAGAGAAATGGGTGAAATGTTATTCATTCAAAGCGCTAATTAAATCCTCCTAGGTGCGGCTTTCAATCCCACTTGAAACGTTGCCAGCATTTTACTATGTACCACTTAAAGTGATAGTATGCCTAAAAATAACTGATCATGAAAAAACACGCGTCTGGATTTCTCTGTAGACTAGTCGGAATAGTAAAGTAGTTTGTGCTGCTGCTCGTGATTGAGCTGGAAAGTCATGTTCTGGTCTCAGTTTTCTGTATATCATTAAGGCATACACTTCTAAACTACTTTACATATATGTTCTATCCAGGAAAGTGGTGCAAATTGTAGCCTTGGAGCAAAACAGTCTGATGGATATCAATGCCATGCCAAAATATTTTCTGCCACTTTTGTTTTTTGCAGGCATGGGTGTGTAGCCCCATTATATTTCTCTTCATGCTAAGTGGAATTAATGAACTCGCTGCCAAACAAACAAACTCAAGGACCTCCTTTTGATTGAATACTTTCCTCTATAGTCTGGATCAAATGCCTTCACAACCTCAAACAGCATATCGTCAATGCTGAAAGGAACCGTTTAGTTCAAGACTTTCAAAGGCTGAATTGGGCATGTGCCAAGCATCTATAGTTCCTGTACTGGGACTCTTGGTTTAAGCTCTTCCACCAGCACAGGGAGGAGAGGATTCACACAGGTACTGTAGGTGTGAAAAGTGTTTGTGTCAGAATTAATTCTTCCGGAAATGTCAGCGATAAACAGGGATTTTTCTTTTGCACCTAGTGGCTCCCAAGGTCAATTTGCCTTGCTGCTTTGATACACCAGCAGCATCAACTATGGCAAGCAATAAAAAGAATTTTACATCCAATGCCAAATCTTTTCAAAATTCTTGCTTTTTGCAATATCTGCACATTACAACCACAGTAAAAGTAAAGTATAGGTTAGTAAAAGATTGTTGTTGTGGAAAGTACAGTATGATTAAGGTATGGTTATACGTAGGCAACTTAAACAGTCTATCAAATGTTAATTTGAGTTCTGAGACAGGAGGCAAAGTTGGACTACGCTCGCTCATCCACCACCATTGCTTCTATACCCTTACTGAGGAAGTATTGTGCCCTATATGGAGTGACTCACCTCATATAAAACTGAACACTGGCATTAGACATAAATTGTGAGGTGTGGAATTATCCAATTTGGACGTAATTTCCTGGGGATACTGGGCTGACCTAGCAGAAGCACATATCAAAGTACGCATATGAGTTCATAACTGGGGATATTGGAACTGGGCCTACAGTACGTCTGGACTTAACAGTCATGTTCTATATGGAGGGGGGTTCGGCAAGTTGGGCCAAGTCAGCAAGCCCCAAATGAACTGCCCACTGACATCTGATGGAGATTTCACACAACTTTGCTCATAGCAATATGGATGTGATGAAGAAGAAGAAAGCCATAAATTGGTTTAATCCAACTAAGAAAAACTGTTGAATATTCATTGTCCAACAGGGAATATACTGTATTAATATTAGCAGTGTTCATGCTTACTTATGTACAGGGAAAGTTTTACTGTGCACATCAACCATTATCTATCTCGGTTGTAAAGCAGCAGACACTGAGCTTATCTTTCATTAATTGCTTTCATTAATTGCTAACACATTAAAGAACCGTTCAGAAAAATTCTTCAGCTAGTTTAGATGGTCAAGAACTTACTGGAAACGAGTAAGGTTAAAAATGTTGTCCCATATAACACTAATACCAGACCAAGTAAATCTGTAGCAGTGTATTGAATCAAACTAGGGTTGTTTTTGTTGTTGTTTTTTTAACGCTTATGAGTTCAACTTCATCGTTTTATCTTTCAAATGTTCAATGCATTCTCATAAACGGGTTCGTAGGATATTGTATAGAAAATTACGCACAACAATTGGTATGATATATTACTAAAATTAAAGCTACCGGTCAGATGACTGTTAAGTTTGGCCATGAAAGTGAGTAAAATGCTAGGACGACAGCTAAATTTAGTAGTACTCTGGGGACAGGGAAATGCAAATGTAGGAAACAGCAGGTTTGTTTGTGCTCTGAAAGTTTCCATAAATTACATACATTAACACCTCATCCTACCAACTAAAGTCTTGTTCTGCTGTTTGGTGTGGAGGAGCTGTTGTGACAGTCAGCAGTAGTCGGTACTGTATATGCCCCGCGCCACTATCACTGACGGTTAACGCTAGAACATTTACTGCCTCATGTCTACAAGGAGGCCATGAATGCATCCTCTGCCCGTCTCTTCCCCATAGTGACATGCCACTTTGGATTTCCATCAAGGCTACTTTAAATGGGTGCTGTTGTAATCACCATCTGTAGGCCTACAGGAGTCTCTGGTTTAATCTTGGTTCCAAACTCTCCAGGCCCCAGGCTCTCTTATGTGTCAGGCCTGATTCCATCACATGAGGAAAAATCAACATGGAGGAATACCTTAGAACCAATGAAATATGTATAGGTGTACCCTGAAACCAACAAAAATGTGCAGTTTATGCTGGTTGAGTTATGTGACTTGGGTGCCTTGGATTTCAACATGGTGCAACAACACCTACACACTGGGATCCACTTTGGTCTTCACCTCCAACAGAGGAGGAAAGAGATGTGTGTCAGGGCTCACTGTCACCGCCGAGAAAAGCAACAGGGACAATAAAGAGTGCAACAGTACAGTAACAAAGCATCTCAGGCTTGTTTTCCCCCCTCTCTCGGTTTCTGTCTATCTTTCAGCTCGTTTGATGCGTTTCCATGAGAACAGTGAGACAGAGCAGGTAGGTGTTGTTGCCCCTGGTGTAGGAACAACCAAACTGAGCAGAGAGGATTTTTGTTATGTCTCTCCAGCCCAAGCACTCCAAGGCTTTATTTGTGCCCACACTTGCAAACAGATAATACAGCACACACCTTTACCATCACACATAAGCAAAACATAATGCATTTTAAGGTTGAGTTCCGATGTAGATTATTTGCACAGGCCCAGACTTATTTGCCATATCCTTCTCTAAATGACTTTAAACGTAAAATGAAGTGAAAGTGAACCGAGCCTGGTGTGTTACATACAAACGTGGCTTGAAAATGCCTGTATTCTAAGCGAGCAACAGTACCCGCAAGAGATTTGAAATCCCATGGGATTGTTTGTATCCGACAACTTTATAGATTCAGGCTGTTCCGTACATGCAAGGTTACCCAGAGCTGCAGAGATCCCATTTGTGAGAGCCTGAGAGTCTCTCAATGCCATTTAGAGCCTTTTTGGACACCATGACAAAGTGGAGTGGTGCAGCACTATTCATCTTCCAGCTGTGGCCAGGAGCCTCTGACATCCCAGTAGACAGAGGGAAATGAAAAGAGGGTGCAGCAGCCAATGGCGCCGTACTTTATCTGCCGAGAGACTTGGCTTATCCTCCAGCTGTGTGGGCACTGGCTTTGAATGCAAACAATATGGCTGCAGAATGTAGGGCAGGCAAGAAAAGCGGCTTGCATGGTTAAGTTGAGGCTGCAAAAGCTATCAACGAACTTTCTCTGCAGAGGATTTACAAGTTGTGACGTCTTTAAACAAATGGTATTTGCATCACTGTGAACTTATTGTTAAGTGTCAGAATGTTAGAGGATAACTCCGGTTTATTACAGCTTGGGTCTTATTTCTGTAGCTTCGGCCTTCATTCCTATCGGTTATTGTGCAGACATTGTCCTCACCAAAGTAATTGCTGAGATCTGGGCACATGGTGAAATCACTTTTAAGCTAAAGTTAAATGGGGCAAGAAACACAAGCAGTCAGACTATCAGACAGGTTGTAAACAAGCAGATTATCTAATCACATTATAATTATTATCATTATCATTATTATTATTATTAATAATAATAATAGTGAGTGTATGCTTATGTTACTCTGCCCTTACCGACAGAAGTTCCCCGGATCTTGTTGTCTCTATAGTTAGACATTTTTGTTGGCGTCTTGGTGTAAATGACCCTTCTTCTTCACCCTCGGATGTTTGTTTTCTTGTTACTGTGACTACTATTTCCAAGGTCAAAAATTAACTTTTACTCTGAAGAGCCAATGTGTAATAAAATAGAATTATCTTTTAAGACGGCTGTATTGAGCAAAAATCACAATGCTTGTGTCATCACTGTTCCACAAGTCACTCAGTATGCTAAAGTCGCCTCTGTCGCAGTTTTAATATCCATCAGCCAAAGACCAGATCATATTTCCTCCACAGTGGGAGTAGCCAGCAGGTAAGCTCTCACTCCTTCAGACTTCTCGTAACAAGCAAAATTTATTGGCTACACTGAATCATTTCCCCAGTAAAAGTGTGAATTACAGGGAACGCTTTTGATGATCTTTCTGATTTTCTACAGCAATTTAAAAGCTATCTGTCTATGTAAGAGCTGTTGAAATGACAGGCAGTAATTTAATCTGAGCTCCTGAAACTGCGCTTTGAGAGAGACAGCAGGAGAGGGAAGAAGGGAGGAAGTATAGAGCTCATGGGTCATCTTTGTGGTTTACCATGAGTTAAATCAATGCTGCCAACTCCACAACTCTAGTTTGTTGTAGTCAAAAATTGAGGACTGCTTTAATTTAATAAATTCAACAATATAATATTGCTATTTTCAAAAATGTGCTGTTCTTGATTGCTCATCTAAAGTGTTATTATGCCATTTTAGTCACATGCCAATGCACATTGGTTTGTGTTACTTTGTTAAACATACCAGACCTATAGGTTGTATCCCATTGTAGTTATGAACATGCCAGCAGTTGGGAAGCAAGACACTTGGTTCATGAGTAGCTGCAGTGTTTATTCATGGACAAACTGAAACCTACACTGTACATTAACTACTACCTACACCTGAACACCTGTCTGAGCGCATCCACCGTCACTCTCTCTCGCCGGACCACACTCTCTACTCGTATAACATGCATCAAACTGTGTCAACACCCTACAAATATAGGATTGAAACACCACATTAGAAACCCATATACAGGGATATATATAAATGTATACAGAAAAGAAATGTGGCACCAAAAATTGCAATATTTTAGAGCTCCTATTCATTTCTCAAATGAGGCTGTCTGGGTTGAGTGTTGCAGGGAGAGTAACAAATGCGTAACAACAACCCTGTATGAATTGAGGAAGTGGATCAGATCATTGATCGCAGAGGCAAAGACGTTACCAACGGAAACACTGTTGCGCCTGTCCATTTTGAAACTCCAACTTGACTAACCAGTGGTGTAACTTCATCACTCACTCAGTCAGTCACTCAGTCGACTCAGTGACAGACTTTCGCGTTTATAGGGCCATTCTTCCAGGTTTTGAGATATCTGTCTCTGAGGTTTCTTCCACCACCCCACTACTATGGGAGTGAATGGAATTGTATAATTGATGTCGCTTACAGAACTGAAAAATGAAGTTAAATTACAGCGTTACTGATCTCCGTGACAGGCCTCCCTGTGAGCAGTTTAGGAACTAAGTAGTTCCAGTAGTTCAGATAAAAGCTGTTAGTAGAAAAGAAACAAACTAAAGACTTGTGAAGCCAACCTTCCTCCAAAATATTCAAGACATTCTTAAATATTCATGAAAACAACTTCCAGTTCATTAGTTTTTGAAAACTGCATACAAGGTTCCCTTGAATATCTGTATTGAAGTGGTTTTGTTGCAGAGAAAAAAGATTTTTACCAACTCTGTTCAATAATTAAAGGGGCACAGCTCAGTGCCAAGAAACATTATGTCATTTTCAGTTATCAATTTCCTACTGAAACAATGGCTACCCACTGTAAAAAGGTTTTTTTCCAATGAAAACTCATACAACAAAATTGCTCAGCCCACAGCCAGTGTTGTCTGTATAAGAAAATTGTAATAATACCCAGCAGTAAACATGCTCGCTAGTGGTAATGCTAGTTTGGTCCTTTGCGTGATAATAATTCAACAGCACAAATTACTCATTTGTGTGCACAAATAATATTCATTTAAGAAAGTCTCCTGTCGCCTGCAGGGCTCTAGAATAAGGACACATTGCTTTTGAATATTAAGCCACACTATCAGCGTGGCTATAGGGATGGCAATGTTGTTCTGGTTTGGATGAGAAAACACATTTGAAAGTGGGTTTTTTACACACAGTAGATATGTGAAGGTTACGATACTAAAACAAAGTGCACGTCTAGCCGACTGTACCTACTGTAAGTACTTTGTTTATTTTCAGCCATGGAGTTAAACTGTAGTGCAGCCACAGGAGGAGGTTTGTGTTTGCTTGTCAAGCGGTTAGAGGCAAAGTAACTCCACAGTCCTGGAACAGCAGTCCTGTCTCTGCAGCTTCCATTCATGTTGTCTTGCTTTCAGCAGTGCACATTAACAGTTTATGAAGGAGCAGGCAATGCGTTTACCAAAAGAAAAAAAGAATTTAATCTGAATTTTGCTATCCTGACATTTGCCATTCATGTTCATTTCACCTCCCTCAGGAGCCCCTGATCTACTGTTGCTGATATCACAACGCTGTCCACTTAAATGTCGAATGGCTGCTTCCTTTACTTTGCATAGGGATTATAATGACTCATCCTCTTACAGAAGAGCTAATCTTAGCATCCATTAGGCAAAGAAGTGTTCCACCAATATGACGGTGAGTATAAGTGACCCCTATTTCTTTTCATGGAAACGACTGCTTCCTGCTTGGATCAGAGAATGGCCAGTGGGCACATAATTCAAATACTGTCCAGAAAAGTGCTGTGCCTGCATATTACAAAGAGGGCCTTGAACTGCATGAAATATTAAAGCATTAAGACCAGATGAGGAAGTAAGCCACAAGATCTCGCTAGTGTCTAGACACAGATGAGAGGAGAATTTTGAGTTGATGACATAGCGAGAAATGTCTGGCCTTCATCCCCCATCTGAGGCGATGAAAAACTCCAGAAAGTGGGCAACCCATTCAGAGATTGGGTGAATGATGGAAGCAAGATGCTACACAGCAGAAATGTAGGCAGGAAAGGAAAGAAAAGACATAGTATACTTATTTAAAAAATTGAGGGTTGACATGCATTTAATAATAATACATTTTATTTATAAGCGCCTTTTAAGTTTAATTTTCGAAACCTAGATAAAGAATAGTTGCATTCTCAGTGATAGTGATCAACGTAATTCTACTGACAGACCCTTTTAAATAATTATATTTTTAAAGAGAAAAGCATAAAAAACACAAATAAAAGTAGATAGAAAATGAGAAAGGCTGAAAAGAAGGACACAAATGCATATAGAAAGAGAATGAGCAAGAGCAGAAGAGAGTAAGAAGTAAAGCAGACAAAATGAAAGGAGGCACAAAGAGCAGCAATGAAAAAGGGAGAGTGAAAACTCAGATTAGGGATAATCAAGCATGAAGCAGTTGTGCAAAATTTACAGCCGTAATTTGGAATCCCACAGCCCTGGCATCTGGATGAAGAGGGAGACACAACAGATTCTCATTTGCCAGAAACAGTCCATGCTTGGTGGGCGTTTCTGTCACTGCTTCCCCCTCCCTCCTCCTTTTTCTTTCTCTCTTTCTCTCTCTCTGTAGTGCTTATCCATCCTGCTCGGAGCACAAATTAAACCTGCGTCACAAGACAGGCAGCATTTCTCCACTATACCTGAGCAGCCAGCCTTGAAGACACAACGCTGTGAGGGATCATTTCAATTGTGGAGGGCAAAAAGGGAAAATGTGAATTGATAGACTCAGCAGACAAAGAGAAGGACGCTTTACTTTTAGGGCAATGTTAAGCTTCTTCCAAACTGCTGTGCCATTTTAGATATTCTTTAAAGTAACCATTTGTGACATCTTTATATCCACCTCAGATGCAAATATTCTCCAGGGGGATATTTTTACACATTTCCAGGGGCTCTACATGTGGATGGGGTTGCCAGGGATTATAGATACACACTATTTCAGGGCCCCAAGAGAGCAGTTTTCTTTTGGCCCAGACTTACTAGCAGCATCCCTGTAGAGAGAGACCACAGTCATAATTTATTCTTCTATTTAATTTCCCAGAAGGTCACTCCAAGAACCAAAAGGGATAAAGTCAATCTACTCTATATGTATTTACAACTTTAATTGGCTAATGAACTCTCTTAGCCGATGACATTTGCACTCCATCAAAATGATCCATTCATAAATTTTCCGCTGCTTGCATGGGTCTTAGTTGGTCCTCACGAGACATATGGATGGGACGTATGGATTCATCCAGTGAGTTCTGCTTGCACCTGGGCTCTCGTCCCAGGTCGACATTCCCTGAATACTTACTATGGAGCCACATTCAGATAACTGAACCACCTCAACTACTTTCAACATAAAGTAGCAGCAATTCTGCATGAGATCCCACTTGCTATCTGGCTTATCTCTACGCGTTCAGACCAACTTTAGCCCTGTGTGAAAAAAATGCAGCCCCCCTCATTCATTTCAACGAGGCTAGTCCGGTAAAACAGTGAGAATGAGACGCAGAGTGCTATGGCAAAGAACATAAACCAGGATCAACATTTGTTGGATCACAATTAGACATGGCCCGGCAGAGTGTTGCGGTGGCCGATCAAATACAAGCAAGCGCGCATCCCTTGTTCCTTCCTCATTCTTTGTAATGTAAAGCTGTATTTTGCGTCGCAATTGTTACAAAAAAGATATTTGCTGCCGTGATAACTTTCCAGAGCAGCATAATCCTTGGAGTCAGAGTATTATAAACTGCTGTGCAGCGTGTTTTGTACATAATTGCTACTGCATAGGCCATTCCTCCCACTTCAACTTCAGGTCACACCTACTCCTGTAAAGCACAAGTGAAAAGCAAATTGTTACGTGCCAGGTGTAGACATGTTTTTCTTCACATTTGGACGAGACAAACTACTGAAAATTGCAGCTGAAACACAGCCTTTATAGACGTTATAAGACGTTGAGTTACTTAACATCCATCACCTGATGCAAGAATGAGACACTGACCAGGTCACGAGTTGAAGAGGCCAGGAGAACTCCTTCCTCAGCAAAAAACAATGAAATGTCGTCTTTAAAAAACTATTTGGATGGATTTGGATGCATAATATTCACATATAGACGTGTAGGTCTAAAAATACAGTGCAAGGGAATATTATGTTTTTTGATTGATGGAAAATGAAACATAAACATGGCTTACTTATACTTACTTGTATCTGCAGACAGTTGGAGCTGAAACACACAACAAAAAACATCTATCTTTGACAATCATTTGCATTTGAAATGCAACACCAACCAACCGTTGTTTTAGGTCAGATTGACTTGGCAGCCACATTGTTGCTACAAAACAGAAAAACAGCTCTGTTGTTTTCTTTTTGGGGGGGCTCAAATGAAATTAAAAAGGGCTGTGCTACACCATGCGCCAAGAAAGTCTCTTGCACCCTACAACAACACCATTTCTCATGGAGCATATTTTTGTATTGGACAATACCCCAATCATCAAATGCTTTCAGTTCTAATCTGGTTAAACGTTTGATCACGGCCCATTACTCCAATGACATTTCTCTCTTGTACTTCATGAATTTAACAGCAAGGTAATTTGTAAAGTACAAGAACAATATGCACCGGGACAAAATCTGCTGCCAATAATGTCGTAAAAAAAATAAAAAGCTAAACTAGGGGCACGTCTCAGCACCACTCAGTGATATTCATTTGAATTAATGGCCAAGTGGTGCATATTCACTTCACAGCTTTCAAACTCTGGTTACCCAGAAGAACAGTCTGCAGTTTAATTAGAAAGCTCTTGGCTCCATTGTGAGGCGGGTAAGAAAAGGGAAGGAGGAGGAGGAGGAGGAGGAGGAGGAGGAGGTAGTGGTGGTGGTCACTGATTGAGCACTCTGTCTTCAAACCCATTTAGTAGACTTGAACAGGAAGAAACCTTATGGAGGAGGAATAGGGAAGAAAGGCAGAGGAGGGTGAGAAAGTAGGAGATGGTGTGATTGTATCAGAATCCCAACAAGGAAGAAGATGAAAACACTTCCTATAAAGCATGAGTCTGCAGGTCTTCATTCAACCAGGGCTTTCCACTGCGTACCTGCTAAAGGTGAGGGAGGAGATCGTCAGTTGGCATCTTCAGGTGGAATGAAAACCTAGAGCTCTGCACCAGTCTCTCGTGATTTCCTGTGCAGCCAGGCCTGCCAGCACTTTGTCACAGCTTGGCCTGCAGCTATCTAAACAAGCTAAATATGTTGGCTGTACACTACGCAGCTGTGTTGCCCTGTGGATAACAAGCCCACCAATGCCACCACTGGCCTTACTGGACTAGCGGCAGTATCAAGTAAATGCCATAATGCTCCCATGATGTCTTCCTATGGAGGGAGCGGGCCACCGCTGCCTGCTTGCCTGTGGTTTCGCTGTGTAATGAAATATGTCTCCCTTGATGTATGGCTGCAGGAGAAGCCCAAATCGAAAATTGAATCACACTAACTTAATTTGTGGTCGGGGCAATCAAATTACTTGTTTTGGCTGCAGTGCTGACGATGAATTCATCTTTGTGACAAAGCTGTCACGGCAGCGTAAAGAGGGTGGAGGAGACGGAGTGTGTGTGTGTGTGTGTGTGTGTGTTAGGTAATAGTGAAAAGAAGTTAGCAGAGGCATTTTCCGTCAGTGCTTTTGCATGCAGTATTGTGCCGGAGTGGCGACCACCTTTGGCTGTATATTTGCTGTCAATAAAAAGCATGAAGTTCTCAGGAGTTTCATAATACCAACAATAAAAAAATTTTTTTTACAGCAGCCAATGAACAGCTACACATGTAAGCAGCTTACACAGGCTCGGGTTGCCCTGTGGAGCAGTTTGGAGGAAAAGTGTCAGAAAGTGTCGGCATCTACAGTATGTGTTCATTCCTACTGCAGCTGAACAGCTGCAGTAGACCCAAAAAGACCCAAAGCTTAATAAGGCTGAGCTGAATCGCTCCTTGAAGGGTCAGTTCATTCAAATGGCAAAAAAACCATACCCCTTACCCCTTTTTATCTATTCTGATAGTTCACTCAGGTTTTGAGACATCTGCCTATGTAATTTCTGCCTTCATCCTAAAATGCATTTTAGGTGTAAGGGAATTTGTGCTAACACTTTACTTGAAGGTGTCTACATAAGAGTGACATGACACTGTCATGAACACATGACACTGTCATGACACAGTCAAGACACATGAACCCTAACCCTAACTCTCACCATAACTTGTCATGACAAAAACCGAATGACGCTTACTAAAAGAAGAGTTATGTCATAATCGTTTATGAATTGTTTATAATGTTTATGACACGTTCATGACAGTGTCATGCCACTCTTATGTAGATACCTTCAAGTAAAGTGTTACCGAATTTGTTTGTGTTGCTCAAACAAAGCCCCTTAGTCTCATTTAAACGAGACTAAGGCCATGTTCAGACTGACTTCAGCTGTGTATGAAAAACGTAGAGTTCAGAAACCTGACGTGAACCCAACGGGTCGGGTTTTGGCCCACTCTAGCCTGCTAGAGTGGGCAGCGGTGCTTTGAGCTAAATGCTGAAGTCAGAATGCATGTTCATGCTGGGGGATGGTTGTTTACCGTGATCACATCATATTTAGCGTTACCATGCCGATTCCCATTAGCCGTAGCTAATGGGAATCTAAGGAGCGTGTCATAAAGCAAAGTACTGGACAAATTATACCTACTGAAAAGTAAGGATATCACCAAAGTTATTACAAATTAATCATTTGCCGAAGATGAATGCATGAATGCATTTGATGTTTCTGTTGACTATTTCTTTTGTAAAACGTAGTTCCACTGAAACCATTTGACAGTAATCTGCTCACTAATCTCTTCTGATAAGCAGAAATGGAATATAATATCCATGACTATGTTTTTTATTAGTGTAAATTCACCTGAAATTAAGAATAGTTGTGTTTTCCTTAGTTTAGAATGAGCCTTTCACATAGGGATCGCCAGTTTGCACCGCCATGTTTCTACAGTAACCCTGAATGGACAAATGAAACACCGGCTCTCGAAAGGGCCTTTTGCATTTTTAACCTGAAGTGAAGGCCACCGATTGTTCTACTACACACTTGAAAAGGTAGGGGTGAGCGAAGGGGTATTTAGTTGGTTGTTATCTGCAACCTTGCCTCTAGATTCCACACACAGCTCCTTTAAATGGTCCTCTCTATATGTATATGGATTTGGGGAGTCTTTCAGTTTGGACACCTAAAGCCATCTTTAAACCTGAACACGTGATGTCAAAACAAACCTAAAGAAAACGAAACAATAAATCTGCAAACCTTCATATTCCCACAAAGAGGTCACTGTAATAAAGATGAACTGTACCTTTAGCAGGTCATGCCATGGGCTTCTTTGGGAGAGGAAGTGTGGCAGGGTCAAACTCAGCAGTGGACTCCAGGAAGTGAGACTGATAGGAGGAGACAGAGAAGGTGGGGGCAGAGTTTGTGTTTCAGTCCTTCCTCTCCTTCACTTCACACGTTGTGAAGACCAATGCCGCGGGCGTAGAAAAACGTTACGCGCCAAATAAATCCCATAAAAGCAGAAATAACTGAGTTTTTATTCACTGAAGTGAACACGCCAAGCAGAATTAACAACTTGCAAGATTTGTTCCTTGTTCAGCCAATTTCTCCAATTGGGAATATGTGTGTGATGTTCCATCACAAATAAAGCCTGTCCATGCATACACACATACTTCACATTCAAAGACGTTTCACAATAATTGATGCAACACACATAAAGCACATTTAAAAGGGCGGATAACACTTTTTTTTTTTACTTTAGGGAGCAAATGGCAGCCAAGCAGAAAATGTAAAAAAGTGACTCACTGGAGAAAACTCAGTTTGAGATGGATAAACACCCTTGTATCCAAACAATTCAGCACAATTCAGTGGGCAAAACTAATGGTTTTGGGTCCGAAAGACACCGTTTGAATGGTGTTCCTGGTATGCTATTGTGGGTTTGATCTGAATTCTTTCATATAACAATGATACAATACACTCAGTAATTTGTTGCTGTTTTTCTGACCTTATGACATTATTTATAGGGCAGAATATATGTCATTTCAAATTACTTATGAGGAAGAAAAGGTCACTGAAAAAAGGGAGGAATGCTTTAAGGGGCTGTATCCAATATTCACAACATTATTATGACAGCCAACAAATATTTGCTTACAGCGGAGTAATGTCGTCCTGAGCAGAGAGTGAAGTCACACTCCCTCGGTGTGTGTTGTAATCCAAACATCGCTGTTCTTTGTTTTGATAGCGGGTCCGGCCATGCGTGCATGTTAGTACATGTGACTGTGAAATAAGCTAGGTATCTCACGTATTGGCAAATGGTATGTGAGAGCCGTGTGCCTTAAGATTATTTTTTTGTGGCTTTTTGCGAAATTTACTTGAGAGGACACCTAAACACAGGAAAAGGGGGAGAGAGAGGGGGAATGGCATGAAGCAAAGGGGTCGGCCTCTGCGCTAAGCACTGAGCCTGGTAGCTCAACCAGGTGAGCTACATTTCAGTATTTCGAGCTTATAACCTCTTAAAGAACAATGCCAGTGTGTTTTAAAGTTTTCAAATGTTGTCTTTTTTAAATACATTCTCATTTTGATGATGGCTAGCTCATGCTTGAATGCACTTATTGTAAGTCACTTTGAACAAAATGCCAAACGAATGGCATGTGATATAATGCTCTTCACTTGTAGATTTATGCTCTATTTTTTCTATATTTCTCAGCAGCCATGATGAAGGATTGTTTTTGTTAAAGCAGTGGGTAAGATTTGAACTCTTTCTGCAGCTCTCCCTCTCAGACCACTTCAATTACAATATCCTGAAAGATTATTATGCAACAATGAAATGTTTGCCCAACAACACCAAAACAAAGGGCCTACCACAGCTTTAAGTAGACGTCTGGTATGGTCCTTTGTGCAAATTATTAAAGTCGGTGACTGGACGCCACACTTCACCCTCCTTAGGTGGAGCTACATTGCTGGTTGTAACAAACCTGACAATTACATGATGAAAACTGGCTCCCAGCAGCACACACTTCCAGCCATCCCAGGTCTCAATAACAACCCCAGCATAACAAATCTGGTCCTCAGATATCTTGATTTTACAGTCGCACACAGAAACCACATTGCTTTTGGCCTCTTAAGGACAGGCAACAGCATCCTAAAAATAGTCCTTGTTTATCCTCCTGTGTTTTGTTGGGCCTGTGTCCTGCTGTGACTCTGTGAGCCATCTCACGTTTTTTGCATTGCCAGTGTCACCTTTGATCGCCTTAAGAAGAGAGACGGCAGATGAGTTGTTGCCGGAGAGGAAAAGGTGGACACGAAACAGATATGGGTGATATTCAAAGATAGAAAGATGTAAAAGAGGGAAGACCAGAGGGAGGGAGAGGAGGCTGCTGCAGAGTCAAAGATGAAAGGAGAGACATTTGGAGGGGTGAGGGCAGGACTTTGGAGCTTTAGAAAGAGACAGCTTTTAAGAAAGTGAGGCGGGTGGAGAGAGAGGTTGAGAGGGAAAAAAGCTCCAGGGAGAGGACAAAGATGGAGTTTTAAAAAAGACAGAAAGGAAGAGAGCAGGCCAACTGAATGAAAACAGCTGGAGAGAGAGAAGGGAGTAAAGACGCAGAGGGGGAAAGAAAAAAAGTGTGTCAAAGAAAGTGACTGCTCTTTTGAGAGCTCTCTTCATGTCCTAGCGGGGCACCACTCTGCTGTCAGGTCCACCTTCCCTAGACAAGGACTGCTTGTCACGTTAATGGCCTGGAAGGAAGAGCATGTCACTTTATCACCTTGCCGTGACGCCAACATGGCCGTGGCTTTTGTCTCCTCAGCTCCCCCTCCACTCCACGGCTCCCTGGAAGTGACTAATTGATCCTGGGAGACTGGCTTTTTTGTGTCTTCGGGGCTGATGAACAATGTGAGAAAAAGCCGCTGATAAAGGGAAAAAAAGAGAGAGCAGGATGTGCGCCCGGCTCGGGATAATGTAGCCTACTGTCTGCTGCAGTGCTATCTCATTTCCCCACACAAAAGTAACATCGCCACTTTGTAAATGAAAGTCAGTCAGGCGAAAGATGCCCCTCACGCTCTGGCAGCCCCTTCTTGAGATAATGGGCGCATGCACATTATTTCTGTAGACACAAGATCGACTCAAAAAAAAAAGCAGTGTGTGGGTAGTAAGTGAAATTCATTCAAGTGTATGTATGTGTGGCTCCTGTATCTAATGCTCCAAGCATTCTTAAGTATTCTCACAGGAATGTAGAGAATGATTGGTGGGCTTATATACTGCAACATGCATCCAATTGCTTCACACTACTGCTCCATATCTCGACTCATCTCTACTGGATCCAATCCCTTCTTGTCTGAAGCTACTGGAGGAGTTTGCCTGATGTGTGTACCTAGCTGATTTATTTTTCCACATAGTTACTCATCTGCCTGTTGATACTAAATGCCCCAGGATGCAAATGCAAAGGGCTAAAGTGAAACGGTTGAGCAAACAATATGGAAAAATAAATCGGCTACATTTCAAGGAGGAGAAGAAAGAGTAGGTTTGGGCCACAGAGTGCCGGTGGAAATAAGCCAAGAGAACAGAAGGGTGGAAAGCTAGCTGAAGGAGGCGAGAATCCCCCCCCACCCCACCCCACCCCTCCTTCAATAGCTCTGGCCTTGTCAGATATGGTTATGCTTATTGGAGACACAGGCGAGGGGGTTACTGCACCAGCATGCCTCAGAACATCATCACGCCTGGGCTATGATAAGAATAGTGCACTGAATCATAGCTTACAGTGCAGTTATGTGTATGGATGATGCATGGTGAATGAATTGAAGATAAGGCCAGCAAACTGGATGGGCTGGACACAGCTACACTTCTCCTCGACGCAGGGTGCGTGTGTGCGTGTGTGTGTGTGTGTGTGTGTGCGCAGCCCATTCAGCTTGTGAATCACAGTTATCAAGGTTCAAGAACCCTTGGAAGTCTGAATTACACAAAAGAGAGGTTTAGGTTTCCTCTCCTCATTTCTCCTGTTCAAGACTTCTGCAGGAAGATGGTGGACAATTAAAAGTGTTTCCAAAGCTCTCTGGTTAAATGTGACTGGACAGGGCCGACAGAGGCAAAAAAAAAAATATATTAATGCTACATATAAGTGCATTGTTTAGTCTATAATGTCAGAAAATAGTGAAAAATGCCAATTATCAGTTCCCAGAGCCCAATGTGACTGTGACTGTAAAAATGCTAATGTCCAATCAAGCAGAAAACCCTAACATTTGAGTAGCTTGAACCAGCAAATGTTTGTCAATTTTTGCTGCCCAAATATTTTTAAAGGATATGGCTGACATTTTTCTTTAATAGTGTTAAAATTCTTTTATTTACTGTTGTGCTATTAAAGGTCCTACAATGCAATGAAGAAAGTAGTGCCCATGTAAGTGTCAGAAATGTCAATGTAATGCTCACTATAGAAGGAATTATAATGTGTGTGATTACAGACACAGCCCAAACCAACCACGTGTCTTAATATTTGTATATATATATATATATATATATATATATATATATATATATATGTCTCTCAGCCCAAGTCCAGGTCCATTCAGCTACAAGTCCTGCTAAATATATAAATGTTTAAAATAGGTCACAAATACATAATTTTATAAAAATAAAATAAAAAGTTTAAAAAAAGCTTAGTTATTTCATAAAACAGCTGCGTACTATAGTTTTTAGCAAGCATTAGTCAAATTGTGCATTTGTTGGGAACTATTTTCAGCTGCAGATGAATACACATTTGTTGCACTAGTATAGTTTATACATTGGAGCTCTATGACACAGAGGACAACACTTGGTTTTGGTCTTTTAATAGGACTTGTTTACAGTAAGAAAAATATAGAATATCAGCAACCTGATCCTTTAAATGCCTAACACAACTATCAAAGTTAGCACTTATTTTTTCTGAAAAACAACAAGCACTTTATAAAAGTAATATTTCTTGTAGATTGCTGTTCTGAAGGCCAGGACATACTGTTTTTACATTCTGACCTGTCAAAGCAAAAAAAGCACAGGTGTAACAGGGTATTTCAGTAAATCATGCCAGTGATCCAGCATGCTCAATAAAAGGACCTTGGAAATGGAACAGGAATGAAGCTTTTATTAAGGTTGGTGATTACACCTGCGCTTTTCCTGCTCGGACATAAACATGTCTGCTGTGAAAAAGGTCTAGTCATTGACTTCGATCTTGGGAATTGAATTTTTTTGTTCACATTTCAAGCTGAGCACCAAAGTCCTGCTTTTGAAACACGCCGATTGATAGGCTGCAGAAACGCCGCCCCGAAGCAAGTCCTGCGGGATTTAAGATTTCAGAAAAACAAGCGAAGGGCAGATCAACAGTTATTATCCCACTTGATAACATTAGTTTTTCCTCCATTTTCTCACAGTACCCCATCCCATCTCATCCCGATTCCTCCCAGCTCCTCTCCTCCCATCCCCACCCACCCCTTCTTTCACACCCTAATCGTTGAGACTTACAGAAAAATCAATTTCCACTACCCAGTGGAGAGGCCCAATGTTTCACCACTGTGTCTGATTGATGACGTGCAGACGCCATCTCACACCCTGCTGCTTTTTATAGCACCTCTGAGTTGGTCGCCATTCAGCGCATTTTTATGGCAAATAATAACAGGAGATGTAATAGCTATTCCCCCTGGTGAGTAAATCTGAGCAGGAAGACAAGAGGATGGCCCGCCCAAACAGCTGGAGGACAGTCCCATGTCAACAAGTTACTTAGGCTGAATGATTGGGTACATGGCTTTGGAGGGCTCAGGCAATTCAACAATCACGCATGAAGGCTGTTTCTGAGATCCCTGGCATCTAATCTGAGCTTTCAGTTCTTAAGGTGACAACATTGTCCACCACTTTAATACTGCAGAGTGGCCAGTTACTAATCTACGCCCAGGGGCCACTTTATCAGGTAAACATCAGCACTCCAAGCTGCCTCCACACAGCCAATCACGTGACAGTAAAGCATGCAGGTCTTTCCAAGTTGCAATTTGACCACACATGGACAAGACACGTGAACAAAGTGTGTGCACGTGGGCTGGTATTGCTGTTGAGACAGTCACCCTTTTCAGATTTTCACACTCAGAAAATGCTGTGAACAAAAAAAGCACGCATACACTGACAGCTCTGCATAACACATCAGAGGATGAGCCGAGACAAGCCAAAAAGCAAGGCCATACCTTCTCAAAAACCAGCTCAGTGCAATACTGGCATGCAGAGGGATATCTGTGAATAATAAACCAGTACCACCTTTACTACAGGGAAAAGGCAAAAGGCAGTGGAAGACCAATCAGCGCAAACAAAGTACAAGAAGATGAGGCTACAGTGATGAACAGGGTGCTGATCTGAAGGTTAGGGCTTGGTTACACCAGCCTAAAAACAGTTTATTCAAAGTAAACCTTAGGAAGACATATCTTAATCTCAAACTGACAAACTAAATCCTCAATGAAAGGTTACATTTGGTTACAGAGGCTAATGAATCAGAGGCTAGCCTGGACGGGACACCAAGACTCCGGCTCTCTATTGAGCTTCACTCCTCTTCATGTCCATTTTGCCACAAACTGATCTAGCCGCAGCTGAAGCCCACTGCACCACCCACAAGTAGTCACTATGTCAGCAAGCTTCCAACACCAGCTATTTTGTAACAATGCACTAAATTATTGAATGGTGCCACTTTCCAGATGCTGCCCGTTTAATCCCCTTAGATGCCTGTGCGCAAGGCACTAAATCCACAGCTGCCCCGTTGCCGATGAGTGGGGGAAAAGAAGTCTCAGTTGCTCTCAGTGAGTCTACTTTGGTTAATATAATTTTTTTTGATGGGGTGCAACCACTTCTGTCCAACAGCTTTTTTTTGTGAAGTAGATATTTCCAGAAAACCAGGAAGCTTTTTTTGGACTTTAGACATGTTAAAGGTCCCATGACATGGTGCTCTTTGGATGCTTTTATATATGACCATAGGCAGGCTGGGGGAATGCATCCATCCATCCATCTTCGTCCGCTTATCCGGTGTCGGGTCGCGGGGGGAGCAGCTCCAGCAGGGGACCCCAAACTTCCCTTTCCCGAGCAACATTAACCAGCTCCAACTGGGGGATCCCGAGGCGTTCCCAGGCCAGGTTGGAGATATAATCCCTCCACCTAGTCCTGGGTCTTCCCCGAGGCCTCCTCCCAGCTGGACGTGCCTGGAACACCTCCCTAGGGAGGCGCCCAGGGGGCATCCTTACCAGATGCCCGAACCACCTCAACTGGCTCCTTTCGACGTGAAGGAGCAGCGGCTCTACTCCGAGCTCCTCACGGATGACTGAGCTTCTCACCCTATCTCTAAGGGAGACGTCAGCCACCCACCCTCCTGAGGAAACCCATTTTGGCCGCTTGTACCCTGGATCTTGTTCTTTCGGTCATGACTGGGGGAACGCATATTAATGTTAAAAAACCATGATGAAATTTCCATGCCATGGGACCTTTAAGACCTCCCAAGACTTCATGTCGTACCTTAAATAAAGGAGTGAACTGTTCCTGAGACATACAGCATTTATGCTTCAGCTTTGAATGTCTTACATGGTCTAAGTGTTTTACAAGGGACTCAATTGCACTGAATTGCAGCTCATGAAGTAGCTCCGTCTTTGGTTGATGATTCTGTTCATTGTACCTGAAAATGAAGAAAAATAACACCCATCCACTCACAGGCCACTTTAGTAGGTACACCTGTTCAACTCATTAACGCAAGTATCTAATCTAAGCTAAGCTAATCAAGTGTTATTAAGTCAACATTCTAGTTAAAGTCAATAATCAGTTAAGCTCGAGTCTTAGCTGCTAGACTGTGTGTGAAAATGTGTTCGAAAAGTGTCAGCTGAGGCATCCGTCTCCTATCTCTCTCTGCAATCCAATAAAGCCGAAATGCAATAGAAATGTCAAATTGAATAGTCAGTCGCTGCATCTACAGAAAGTACTGAGACAAACAATGTTTTAACAATCTTTATTTATCCAGGGAAGGATTTTGCTGAGCGTGCAGCCTCTCTGAGCACATTCATACAGTCGCATACACTCACACCTGGGAGCTGTCACACACAACTGCAGACAGCCACTCGCACTGTAGCCGACTGCAACCCGCCGAGCAGCTCAGCTGAAGCAAATACAATGTTAAGGTCACTTTTGGTCAGACAGTCAAATAACTGCATCAGGTTCAGGAATAATATTATCAGCCCCACAGCGCTGTCCTTTGACTGCCCAACAACATTGTGTTACTACAGTGCTGAATACATGGATGACTCAACTGTCTAGGCTCACGGCTATTGGAGACCTTTACCTCTCCATGACATGCCTCACACAGCACTGGGGGACATGGACAGTGGTAACCCATGCTGGTGGGAGGAATGCTGGTCGTCACAGAGATGATGCCACCAAAACAGAGAATCAATTATTAGTTTTTGAATGCTTGCATTGGTGTGGGTGTGTGTGTGTGTGTGTGTGTGTGTATATACCTAAAAAAGGAATGATGGAACTAACTACAAAGTTAGCCCAAGAATGTTTCTTCAAGATGCACTGCCACTAATTGCCGCTGGAGCCAAAAATTATCTCTGGTTTCATTAAACCCATTCTAAAAGTACCCGTTTTATTTCTTCTAATGCACTTGCTTGCGAACGAGGACACACAAGCATGCACGTGAGCAACAATATTCTCATACCTGCTGCCACATACTTAAATACAACACCTCAAAGTCCACTGTCATTCACAAACTAGTAGAAATACTTATAGACACCATGTCTCCATTACGTTGTTGGTCTTCAAAACTACTAAATATGATCAAATAACACCCATTCTGGCCTCTCTTTACTGGCTCTCAGTGCAAGCTAGAGCTGATTTTAAGGTTGTTCTTTTAACATACAAGGCCATTGAGGGTCATTGCCCTAGTAACAAAAAATCTGTTGGTTATGGAGCATTCTCCTACCGTGCCCCTCTTCTTTGGAATGGCCTCCCACATACAGAAGCTCACACCCACCTCTACTCATTATATTATAGCCAACCATAACACACCGTCCTTTCTGCATCCTTCATAAACAAACCTTTTCACTTATTGTCTTATGTTGATGGTTTTGCATTGTTTATTATTACGGTTTTAATTCTGTTCAATTGTTTTGTTGCGGTCTGTTGTTCCTTTAATCGTAAAGTGCATTAAGACCATGTCTAATGGTGATTTTACATTTTAAATACATTTGACTGATTACCACGATTGTAGTTTATTCTTCTCTGTAGTGGTGTGCATTATTTTTTTTTAATGCTACCATAAGGAGTCTCCCAAATCTGACATTTTCAAATTCTACACATGGAGGTTTTAATCACATTACAGAATTTGGCTACAGTGAGGTTTGTGGATTATCCAGCGTAACTTGTACATTGTTCCTGGTAAGAGATGCTCCCTTTAGGGTTTTCAAAAAAATGTTTTGACCAATGTATTGAGAAAAAGGCAGAATTTTGAAATATCTCAAAATCTTAGGTAAATCAAAGAAAAAGGTATCTAAGTACCTACATACTGGAGGTATATGACAAAATATGGTTAACCTTTTTCTAGTGTCCTCATTACATCGTAATAACACATTGTAGTTACAATAAATACATGTATTTCATAGCAAGAAAATTGCAAAAAAAATGGTTTGAAGCTGAATTACCTACAATATCGTTGCATAAACACACAAAGTAAGGCAGTAGTGAGAGCGTCCCCTTCTCTGAACATTTCAGAGATTCATCATACTATTAAGTCAATTTAAATTACATTGTCAGGTATGTTCAGCTGGAAATGGTAAACTAAAACAGAAAGCTGTACCAGTTAGATTTGCCTCTGGACTCATTCCTTTGTGTCTTTTGGTATTAAACATCACAGACCGGCAGAGTTGGTCAACAAAAACATGAACATACTGTGCGCCATTTGCTGATGTCACTGGGTATTAAAGTTGTAATTTTTCAAACCCTTAACTACTTAATGGTGCCATTTGGAGCTGCCAACATGCAAGATGCCCACTGCAGCTTTCAGTTCGAACTGACCCAGTTTTTCATCTCGTCCCTCCTTGGCCTGCTTCTATTTGTGTTTACAGCACTGTTACAGTAACTAAAACACCTTTCTGTATTTTGTACTGGAGTTTCAAGTCACCAGGTTACTTAAATTGTCCCACTATTTGCTGCTGGCACTTGACAAACAGATGATTACATAAACAGAAAATCTTCTAAGTACATTTCTGACGTTCCAGCTCCAGGGAACACAAACTAGCAGGATAAACAAGGCAAAAGCTGGTGGGAGAATGTGTTTGAAGCGTCCTTAGAGAGCAGCAGATCTCAGGCGGGCTAAACTGCTGTCAAGTTCATCGATAGCGGCTTTACACCACAGTGCACAAAGACAGCCCGAGTCCTGGCTGCAGGCTCCTGCTTTAAACTCCAGAGCCTGTTATCGAACTCCTCTGGTTGGCCGTCAATATCGCCTGTGCCTCTGTCTCTCCCTTCACAGCTGTTAGCCATGCCAGAGAGAAAGACTTGGAGGGGGGTTGTGTAGTTTGAGAGACTAAGTGTTCAAATAACAATAGGGAAGCAGAGGACTATTTCGTCTTAAGATTAAAAAAAAAACTCTGTACATGTTCTACACTTGTGCTGGACTCTTTCTTAACTGGACTTAAATACGGCAAGTTCCTCCTCCAGCTCCACTCCTTAACACCTGATCTATGCACCGTTACCAGAGCTATACATTTTCCTGAAATCTTGAATAGATTCAAGTGCTTTGAGCGTCTATGATAAAGTGCTATATAAATGTAATGAATTATTATTATTATTATTATTATCATTATTAGATCCAGCTTGCAACCATCAGGCTGACGCAAAGACCTGCGCTCCATCCCACATTGCCTGATCCCTGAAGATAAAATTAACTGTGTCCCCTTATTCAGTGGTCGCCTTCGCCGTTTGGACTTCTAATCCTTCTGTTACTTTGAATTTCCTCAAACCCTCGGCCTAATAAGGGAACTGTAGTGATTTTACGAATCAAGATAGGATTGCAAGATCACCTGTTGGACCTTGGTGGGTGAGAAACACTGGTGTAGGCTACCTTTTTCTTGTAGAAACTGTGGCTGTACAACATGGTTGTAAAGTTGTATGTAAAGCAAACTGATGGACTCACAATGTCCTTTATTCGTGAATAATGGCTGAATATTATTGATGAGATATTTAAGGTAGTTAGATGCTTTTACAAGAATAAAAAAAAAAAAAGAATCTTCTCTATGCTTAGTGTGCTTTGGCTACACTCCAGACCCAATGAGTGCTGGATAGTGCACTTATAGAATCCCTAGAGGTTATGAGAGGATAAGACATCCAGATGGGAGCTCTTGTAGAGGAATACAAGCTCAAGGATAGAGGAAACACTAACAGGAAAACAAAACAGGCCTGGGTCCCAGCGGGTGAGCGCATACTTGTGAATGTGTTGCTGTATCCCATAATTCCTCATGTCTTGGCTCAAGGTGTCAGGCTTGGACGGCCTCATGTGACAACCTTAAAGGCTGATGGAGCATGGCCTGCTGCATCCTCAGCCGCTGCCGCCAAGCCCTTCACCTTCCCCCATTTAGGGGCATTGTCTCCCAATGAGTATCATTTGTCACCACTGACTTGTTCCATGCAGACACCCGTGCTGTTTTTCTGTGGCCCAGGCCCATTTCCACAGTTGGTAAACAGCTAAATCCCTCTCCCAATCAATGCAGCCTATTTAACTTGAGCTATTGACTTGCCAGCCTCTCAACAGACTTGAGAGGCTGAAAAAAATACAAACAAATTAGAAGAGTGTGAAAGAACAACAGAAATGGTGGCGCAGTCTATGAAGTCACATTTTCAATAATGAGCTTTTGGCGGCAGGAGGGAAGAATGTGATAGAGTGAAGGGAAAGGAAGACAGAGGGGGGAAAAGCAAGGAAAAACAGAGGAGGAATCGATCGATATGAACAGATAATCACCAGGCCTCTGTCCCAATGTGTAAAGAGTGTGACATTGCAGAGTCGGGTACGGCATGGAAGAGATCAATGGGCTGCTTTTTGTTGATCTGTAATCCTTAACTATCTATAAGTAATTAACCTTCAGAGGAGAATGCAGGGAAGAAATAAATGGAGAAATGAGAGGGGGAATAGCAATGAGCACAAGTATAACAGAAGCTACCTTTCATTGACCAGATAACAGCCCAGGGAAACTAAATTAATAGTTGTCTCCACTGCTGCCTCTGCAATTTGCTACATCTGATTCTGTTTTCTTTCTGTCAGGGACTGCATTTGAATCGAAAATCCAGATTATTTCTTTTTTTTTTTTTTTAGATCTCATCATCTCTGGCCTGATGAGTGCATCCTTTCTTAAAGTATTTCCTGAAAAGATGGAAAAGGATCATATTAGGAGTCAGAGTGCCCTCTGTGGGCACTCAAAGAAAAACATAGGGAGCATTACACCTTGTTTTTTAATGGAGAAGACGGGCAAAAAATGAAAATGTCTAGTATGTGTCTAATGTAACTAAAATAGGTGTGTCCTGTCAAATGAACACAGTGTAGTCACAGTGGTATCTGTACAAGGTTTAATGGCACACAAATGCCCATACAGTACATTATTAGCCTGGGTAAACCCTGACGAACTTCTGGCAAATTTGAGATTTGCTCTGCAAGTCAGTCTGGCGAAGAGCCCATTCAAACCCATTTCCAATGTCCCCAAAATCGAGGCACCAATCACAACCGCTGAGGCAGGCTTTACACCAATCACAACCGTTGAGGCAGGCTTTACGCGGCGACGATAGCGCGGCGACGGCAAGTAGCTTTTTGTTTACATTCAACATGACGGCTACCGAAGCGCAGCGTCACCCGGATCGTTGGTCCTGATTGGTTGAAAGACTATCCAACGCGCCCAGAGGCATTTGAGCGCCGTCTGTTGGTGACGCCCCTTTGGAAATGAATTGTCAATGAACCTTTCCCAGACCCACTCTCAGTTACAACAGAGAAGGGTCTGGTGTCAGCCAGGCTAGCACATTATGAACCTCTCAAATCAAATGTGACTTCTATTTTGTCATTAATAAACTTTAAATAATGTTTAAGTTAGTTAAAGGCATACTATGTTATTGAAATGTGTCACATTAATACACAATGATACAAGAGACTAGTGGGTTTTTAATACAGTGTGTGTGAAGTAAGAAATGTCATAATTACAATATGGCCTCCGTAGAAAGCTTTTAGCAAGTGATTATGGTGGTATGGGTAAAAGCCAGGGAAGTCATTGGAAGTTAAATTATAATCATCAGGTAAAAACTGAGCTCTTAAGATACTCTCTAATAAACTTAAAACATGCCACTGGAAAATCGGATCATTACAATAACAAAAAGAATATCTTTCACAAAGGCTCTGCACTGTCTTAAGTACATATTTCAGTGGATATCCATGTATTTGAGTGCTTCTTCTTGGGTTACCAGTGAGAAAAAATGTCAAGTGTAACTTTGTCTGCCGGAGACGATTCTTCACCAAAATGGACACCTGAAGAAAGAAAAAGTAACGACTCACTTAAGTCAAGCAAAGCCTCGATGCCTGTCTCATTCTACTTCATCTACTGTACACCATTGATGTAGTAATACACTCAAAAATGTAGGAAGATTACAGCATGATCTGCGAATGGGGTTATCATAAACAAGCATCATATAAACAAAAGCCAAATACACTGGCTTGATAGTACTTCTTGGATGTATGCAATCAACTTACATCACCATATTTAAGGTCAGCTTAAACTGTTTTTAGGTGGATTTCTGCTGCCCTACATCACTGGTCTAATTAAATTTGAAGGCAGAAAATACCAGACACAAACAACTGTCTGGAAAAAAAAACAACAGCAAGCTCAAGCAGCAGTACTGACCATCCAATGTAGCACTGGCACAGGTTTTCATGTGAAGTGGCCTGCTTGATGAGGAGCTCCACTTGTGTTGCCACATCCAGTGTCTCATCATGAGAAAAGTCTCGACCTGCAGGGAACAAACTCTCATCAAAATACTAGACCTTTACCAGAAAATTCAATCTGGTCAGGCTTGAATCCCTTCCGTTTCAAGAACTTTAATCAGTGACACCGAGGTATTTTTAGGATTGACCAAGACCTGGCTACAGAAAAAGATGGGTTAGCCTACAGTATAATAACATGATTGAAGAAGGTAGTATGAGTCAAACTTCTGATAATTGGACATTTTTCTGAACAGGATTTCTGCACTAAAACATTGCAATTTTTGAGTGAATAAATATTTTACCACATACTTATTTCACAATAAAGAATTTCACCTTTGTTTGCATGGTAATTTACGATCTACATTTTTTGATTTACATTCGACCTGAGGAATTTTAACAATGCTACAAAGATATCTGTATTTCCTGCAGAAGATTGTGCGGAAAGATATAATAAAAAGGACAAATAGCTGCTTTTTGTACAACTATATTTACCTTGGCAGCGCTTGTTGAGTGCTGCAGAACTTACCTGTAAGTTTGTCTCTTACTCTGTTGATAATCTGAATGGCTTTCTTGTTGAGTGCCTCAGGTTGTACCAAACCGTCTCCAACTACAAAAAAACACACACAAAAAAACCACACACAAAAACACGGTGGCATCAACTACTAACAACTAAAGAAAAAGTAAATACAAGTGCTCTACAACAAGCTTCTTTGCAGTTCAAATCAAAGTGAACTTAAGTGCTGCCTTACAATAGCACAGCAGTTGCACCAATCACTTATGACAGCCAGAGAACTTAGTATTGTTGAAGTAAAACAAGCGGAGAAAAAAAACAAAAGGCTTCAACACTTAATCCATGGATGACAGAATGAGCTGGCAACTCACTGAAGGAGTGGATGGATTCAGGAACTGTGGTCCCTGGTTTCTTGTGTGTGGTCTCTCCCAGGTCTATTCCCTCAAGAGCCTCTGCAAAGGACACCGTCACACAGTTACAGGTTCAAACACAGTCTTACATTATTAGGTAGAAAGTATGGCTACAGTTTGTACTGTAGACTCACCCACTGACTGTCCAGCAGTGTACGAGTCGGTCCTGGTGCGGGAGCGCTTGTTGCCTTTGGTGTTTGCTGTGGGTGAAACAGAAAAGGGGAGTCATTTTTTATCCCTCAACATGACAATTACTGTACTATATTCTATTTTTTATCCATCAAACAGAAAGCAGCAGCATTGTTCTGACCTTTATAAATGAAGAATGAAGCTCTTTTCTAACCTTTACAAGTAGTTAAGGCTCTGATAGTCACTGTAAACCAGATCTGGTTGAATTGTAGAAATAAATTAAGAGAAATCTGAAAATGGGCCCACTAATGCATCCTCTCACGACTCTGGGAGTAAGTCAGAAACCATAAATAGTTAAATTAAGTATTTTTTAAATAATTTTTCAAACCAATTTTATAATGATTTAACGATTATTGATCAAAAGCTGTATTAAACTGAAAGCACTGACTCATTTACAATAAGCTGTTTGTAGGAGCCAAAAAAGCAGTTTTCGTTTATATTTAAATAACAATAGTTATTATTTTAAGACTTCCCATATTTTGGTTATAGTCCACTGATTTTGATTGGCAAATCGGCCACACCATAGTAACAGACACAGAAATGGCACATACTAAGGAAAGCTCATTGTGGGACTGGTTTTAGTGGCTGTAATTCTGCACCAAGGCTGAATTTTGGGAAAGAGACTTCAGATACAATATTAGGGGACCACTAAGGTCTATATAAAAGCATCCAAAGAGCACCATGTCATGGGACCGTTAAGGCAACCTTGACAGTATTCGTTGAGAGTGCCAGAGATATTCATTCACTTGAATTAACCAACGACCTTTAGATGTCTAAACCACTTCTTGAAGTATTTGGTCAATATCTCTCCCAAATACGAGCCAAATAGATTTCCATTTTACTAGTGGGAAAGCACTTTAGCTTTTTAGCCCCATCTGATAACGTGCAATGCTCCAGACTCTCAACCACTTCAAAAAGGAGTTTCTACTGTAAGCAGAGTAATTTGCGCTGTCACAAAATGTATTTTTCTGGGCTGATCTTTTTCACATTCTGTTTGTTATTGTTATTGTCATGTGATGCTGTCGTGGTTATTTCAGTCTGCCACATGTGATTTGTCTGTTGTGCGTGTTCCTTTACTGAAGTTTTGACCATGCTGATGATCTCTTACTGTCCATGAGCCTCCAGTTGAGCAGCGGGTCGTAGACGAAGGCCTCCAGCACAGCCATGACACTGTCCCGGTGCTCCCTCAGCACCTCCATCACTGTGTGGCAGGTGATCCGGTAGTTACCGTCCAAGCCCGTCACCTGCCACACAATCAGATAGAAATGTTACTGAAGAAAAAAAAACTTTCATAACATCAGATTAGGTTTCGGTCTTGTGTTTGTACATTAAAGATAGGTACAACATTTTGGTAGTTAAGAGCAGGATCCAATCTGGTGTTTTGAGGTTTTGTAGAGGTGCAACCTTTTTGTTTATATTTAGATTCTTGAATTTGGCTTTAAACCCCTTTTTAAAACATATTTTTAACTTAAAAAACCTTTAAAGTTATTTAAGATGTGATACAACTTAAACCTCTTAAAATATAGAATTTTATTTCTTAATGCTTTGATGTGTAATGCTTTTTCTCGTTTGCTCATTAAATACAAGGCACAGTGAGCCATGACTTCTGATAAAATGCTGCACATTCAAAAAAGATTAATTATTATTCTGACTAAAATACAGAAGACACAGGAGGAAAACCTCAGACAGGATTCAGTTTAGTTCCAGAAGTATGGGTAGGAGTATTTATAACTTTAATGTGGGGGACTTTAACACTTAGAAAAAATAAAAACTCATTAAAAAGAGAGTTTTTGACTTTCCATGGTGAAGCGAACTAGCCTGGGAAAACCCTGACGAACTTCCGGCAAATTTGAGATTTGCTCTGCAAGTCTGTCTGGCCAAGAGCCGATTCAAGCCCATTCCGAATTTTTCCAAATCGAGGCACCAATCCCACTCTCAGTTACAACTGAGAAGGGTCTCGTGTCAGCCAGGCTAGAAGCAAACACTCCTGTGGTTGCTTTAAGCTATCCTACACGCAGTAATACTAACACACTGTTGTGTTTAGTGTGTTTATGACAGCATAAGATGCCGCAGAGATGCATACCTCCATAGCGTTGGTCAGCATCCTCGTCAGTCTGAATGGGATCTTTTCAGGGAACTTCTCTCTGGTCATGGCAACCTGTTGTATGTTGTAATAAGGGTCAGTCTCGGATAAATGAGAAGAAAAAAAATCTGCAGATAACATTTTGAAAGAAAATCTCCTCTTACCTCAAAACAGTCTCCAAAGTCAATGTGGAGGATCTTGCCGCTTAACCGATCTAACATCAAGTTGGATGGATGCCTGGAGAATAGAAACAGGATAACTGTCATTATTATTATTCTTCTAACAATGCGTTGGAAACAATGAAAGACTTCAACCTTTTGGCTGAGAAACTCACCTGTCACCCAGTCCGAGGATGTATCCCACCATGGACATCACAGCCAGGGAGCGTGTGTAATTGGTCCTCCTGTCGAACCACACCTGGAGGAGAGACAACATCTGCATTATGAGAGCTCTTCTAGTAAATGGCACAGAAATCTCTGGCGGGCAGCTTGATACAAATTTCCAGACACTTGAACATGCAGAACATCAGGAACACAAGGTACTAATGTTCCTAAAAATGGTTTCAATTTGAAGGTTTGTTAAGTCCTGCTAAGTCAGTGGTTTGAAAGTAGGACACACAACCCAGAAAAAGGATTCTTCAGGGAAAACAACAGTTTTATTTAAATACTACTGTATTTACCTCAATAATTAGAAAAGTGAGAGACTAGATACTCACTATGTTTCCTCTGCCAGTCTTGCCTCTTGGAAAAATGTCAATTCATGGATCTGTATGTTATCTTTTCTATCACTGAACACTCTTGACATTTTACACCAGAAGCACTGAAATGTGAGGATGGATGCTGAAAAGATCAAGTACGTTCAATCACTGTCCACTGTGCTGACAGAGTAAAGAGGCAGAGTTTCTCACCTCAGAGCTGGGGCTCTTCAGCCACAAGAGCTTGGCCAGGTCGTCTCCAGCCGTGTTGTTGACGGCGTGTTCAAACACCTCCACCTTCTCCATCAGCGTCAGGTGGTCGTAGTCTGGGGCCATCTGAAATACACAAAGCCCATTACAAAAGCACACTTCAAATGTAGATAAATACAGTGGTGCTCAGAAGTTTATGAACCCATGCTAAAGTTGACTAAAAAGAGGAATAAAAAAAACAAAAAACATTTTAATGCCTTAAAAAAAAAAAAAAAAAAAAAAAAAAAGAGGAAAAATCCAACCTTTAAGGACACCAATTTTCTTTATGAATGAATAATGTATCGTAAATAAATACATTTTCTTCCTTAAAATACAGGGGGCATAAGTATACACACCCCTATGTTAAAATCCCATAGAGGCAGGCAGATTTTTATTTTCCACATCATCACATACCCTTCACCATACCTAGAAACTGGCATGGGGTACTTTGCATAAAATCATCTCTCAATGTAAATCAAACCATTAGCTAACTGAAAATAAAACCATGCCAATCTCGAGGTATGGTGAAGGGCATGTGATGATGTGGGGCTATTTTAATTCCAAAGGCCAAGGGAACTTTATCAGGATGCATAGTATCCTGGATCCATGAAATAACTGGCCTTTAAAAATAAAACTCTGCCTGCCTCTAGTGTACTTATGCCCCCTGTATTTTAAGGAAGAACATTATTCATTCACAAAGGAAATTGGTGTCCTTAAACATTTTTCCTAATTTTCTTAATTAAGATAAATATCCAAAAGATGATTTTAATGGGTTCATAAATTTATGAGCACTATTGTATATCATGCTGTGAGTTTAGACAAGTTAAATTCAAGAATCATTAATGCCAGTTACAAGTGAATGATACTGGATTTTGCATTTCAAATGAAAAGTCAAACAACTTTATGGTGCATAAATATGAGGCTGCCAGAGAGCACTGAAAACAGCAACATTTAAAGACTCCTCAAAGTGAATGGAAGATCTTATGGAATGTATTAAAATGATAATGATTCATATTTTTAACCTGATGTGCTTTTGGAAGGTTAGTATATTATTTTGCGAATTTAAGATCAATTATGTTGACAGACTCTTCATACTGAATGTTTACTGCGTTGATACCTACTACAGTAAAATGAAATTAATTCAAGTGATGGATATATTGGCGGAAGTAACAACACTTTACGTTTAAATGATCGGTCAAGTTTTTGGGTTTAGAAAGAAACACAGTGAAACGCCAAAAAACTACAATCTAACACTGTCTCCCTCTCCTATCTTCTTCATGTTTTATCTAAAACTGATTAATGGCCTGGCTGATTGACTGGTCAGCTTAATATCTTGCCGTTTGGAATGCTTAAACTGAATGCAACGTATCATTTAACGCTATTAGTCAATTGAAAATCAAATTCATCTTATTTAAAACATGCCAGCAAAATGTGTGTACATGGCTAATTTGTTCTCACATCTGAGTGAATTTAGCGATTTTTTAGTGAATGTGCCAACTCCACAGAACACTGATCAATTAATTCAATCCCTGTTATTTTATTCTGTGATTACAGCAACTGACAGAGGGGCTAAGAGTGAGTGACATTTCCTGCTTGTCTGGTCACACTCAGTCATCCTGTTGACAAGTAAATCATTTCACAGTTGGACAAGATGTCATCATCCTATTTTGGACCAATGGCACTTGAACTTCAGCCCTCAGCCTTTCTCCCGTAGCCTTGATGTTTCTTCTTCAGTGTACAGTTTTCAATCAAACCATTCTCTGTAAGCATTTCGCACAGCGAATGTCAGGGTCTTAACCTGCTCTGTCTCTGCCATATGTCATCCAAGGCAATCGATTTCCCCAAAGGTTTAAGAAACCCATTTCAAAATAATTTAGGATGATTCTTACAGGTAAATATCCTATTCACTGCATTAAATAGAGAAACAGTAAGCACTCATTCCCTATTTTGGAATAATAAAGTTTACTTAAATAAAGTTTACCTTGATTTTCAAATATTTTTCTCAGCACTTAGAAAAACCTACTCTAGTAAAATTGCAAGAAATATTTGTGGAGACATATCTCATTTCTTGTTGTTTTGATTTATGCCTCTTATTGTTGAAGTCTCTGCTCCTATTTGTGTTTTTGTTTCTTATCTATGCCTAGTTAATAATTGTACTACTAAAAATTCAATAAAAACATTGTTAAAAACAAAACAGGCCTTTTACAACAAAAATAAAAAAAAGATGTGATCCGATGCACTTTCATTTCCTGTAGTGACATTTTAGTGAGAAAGATTATGTATGTGTGTGCTCTCTATTGCTTAATTGAGCATTTCTGAGACAGAGATATCTAGTTAATTCATGACAATTAAGCACCTGTGAATGTGGCATCATTAAAGAGTAATGAAAACAGATGCTTCCTCAGCTTTGAAGAATCTATTTAGTATTTAGTGCGGATGCTTTATATGAAAATAACAAATTGACATACATTTCATGAATTAAACACCTGTTGGCACAAAACAGTGAATAACAGGCAAGGGCATATGCTCATTTACACACACATTTGTATTTAATAACATAGCTTAATTCAAATCCGTCCTGGGAATGTACTGTTATTAAAAGGCAGAAAGGAGAAACCTAATGTTTGATGTTAGTGGTTCCTCACCCTGAGCATGATGCGGTGTTCAATGTTGAGCAAAATCTTTTTCTTCTCTCTGTAGTCTCTGATGAGGGCATGTAGGGTGTCACAGTGGGGCACCCAGCCAATCAGGCCTGAGTTGGTGGATAGGGGGATCACTGCGTAGCGCTGAATGCTGGTGAATGCAACATACAGCAATAACAATCACAAACAAACATTCATTGTCGAGGTTTCAATACTTTTTTTTTTTTAACGTCATGTCCACAACTGTGAGATTATGCAAGTGTGTGTACTCAAGACGTGTGAAATGTACCATACCTCAGACTGTGTGTGTGTGTGTGTGTGTGTGTGTGTGTGTGTGTGTGAGATGCTCTTGTGTGGGTAAACATGACTGTATCTACCTGAGGTTCTTGCGTAAGGACGCAGGGTCGTTGGCCAGAAGTGTGTTGACCAGACCAAACAGCTGCATGACTCTCTCATCCTGCCTCAGGTCCTCATGGCCCTTCAACAGGAACATGAACTCGTGGCCATTGCTGCCTGCAGAGGGCGCCACAGACAAACAAACACTGCTGAGGCATTGCATAAGAAACATTATATGGTTGGATTTGGCACTATTGGCAGGGTGCTCGCCTGCTGCTATGCAGCTGCATCTCCATTACCTTCGCCTGAAGCAATGTCTCGGAAGTTTGAGCAGGCAATAAGTGATTTCATATGAACCCACATTAAATCACTTTTATAGTAAACTTGGTCCCAATAATCCCTCACTTAATGGTCAACCTCGGTTTGGAATGGCACTCCAAAGAGACAGATATGAGGGGCTGTGTTATAATGACTCTGCCATGGAAAAGAACCCCACAGAACAAACATGGCTTTATAAATTACCTTGTGAAGTTCACATGCAGTTCTGTTGACTGCGGCAACTGGAAAATATGTATCTATGACCTGGATGAACTGTGACGTCAACTCTTATGCAGAATGAAGTTTTCAGCATGACAGTGAGGAAAATGTATTTAACTCATCTGAAGTACAGATGATGTCACTTATCTAATTATTCCACTATCTTATACTGTCCTCAGTATTCTCAACAGTCCACATTACACTGATTTCACTGTAATTAGCATACTACCTATAATGGAGTTAACTGATTCTTCCATTGGAACGAGTAAGACAGTCTCTCTGTTTTGTCCTCAGTCTGCTCCTAATGACAATCCCAGTAAGCAATGTATTGTGTGTCACTAGGGGGACAGAGCGCTGACAGTAAATCTAAGCAGCCTGCAGTGGGTGACAGGTCTTAATCTAAAGTCTTGCTCCAGAGGTCAGTTGATTTATTGGCTGTAATCTTTTACAGAGTACGTTGTGTAACGCTGATGGGATACATCAGAACAAAGTATCACATTGTGCAGTGGAAAAGAGTGAAGTAGAGTGAACCATTTGTGATTGATAATCTGAGGATTTGGCTTCAAGACAAGGTGACTTTACAGTGCTGTACCATTGTAGAAACACTTCAGTCTTGTATTTTACATCAAAAAGCCAAGTAGGGGATAAAATGTCAGAATTATTTATTTCTGTATTCAAATTAATGCCAATGGAATGGTGTTGGAAGAGGTTTCCTGACAAATGCACAATTTCTCTCGGGATAGAATCAGAAAAGAAATACATGACTCATGACGTGAGCTCCCCGGCTATTGAGTTTTTTTAAAAAGTAGTTTTTTGTGTGTGGTGGAATTCATTACGGTATTAAGTTAATTTAACACAAGACTTTGCCATGACTGATGAATTCAAAATGAATAGTGGCCTTGGAGCTGTTGGTGTTTTGGGTAAAACTAATGCGATGGCCCACGCCTGCTGAAAGCATACAACTCTGACTCCTCAGATATTGTTTAATCTATTTTCCTAATATAATGGGTTCAGTGCCACAAGGCCTGTGCAATTTTCTCCTAATCTTACCCATAATGGTGAGTTTGCGTGGGCGCTGCTTGGAGGTGATGACCTGCAGGGAGGCGGCGATGGACTGGATGCGGATGATAGGCTGGTTGGGGTCATAAGTTCCTGGTACTGCCAGTTCCAGGTCCCGGCACATCAGCAGCTTTGGAGACACATATTGTAGCTCCAGGGAGGTCAGCTGCATGGAAAGTTGATGAGGTGAGAAGAGGCAATTAGTTTGTAAGTCTGATGTGTAAAAGAAAATTAAATAAAAAAACTGCACTGGCAAAAAAGCTCCTGTCAACAGTGCTTTATGTTACAGACATTGGTTGTTTAAAGTTGTTTAATAAATCACTCTGTGTGTCTATCATAAATGAATTCTCTGCTGGTTTGCATTCATCCATCAGTGATTTAAACAGCATTAACGGCAAATTCTGAATGTTGATGTATGGTAGCCTTATTACAGCCTCAACCTGCTCTAGGTCTGCTGTTTGGATGCATTATGGAGAGTGTTTATTTCTATGTTAATGCCCAGAGGAGGAATAAAATGCTCCCAGTATGTTATTATGTTGCTGTATGTATTTCATGCTGCTTACTCATCACATCAGATAAGAGATTGGAATGGACATAGGAATGCAGAACTAGTAGGATGTCAGCTCTAATTTCCCCAGGAGCCTTACAAGTATTACGTCCATGTACATACAGTAATCGCAGAATGAGGTTTATACAAAACTAGTACAACAGATTCAGTGCAGTGACCCTATAGTTTCACTCACCTGTGGCAGCTGTTTGGAGATACGTCTAAATACATGGTAGTAGAGGTCCCAGGCCTGCGTCAGGTCTTTCACGTTTCCGGAGCGCATGTACTTCCTGCACCAGTCCTGAGCCTCCATCAAGTCCCTGCCGTAAGCCTGTAGAATGGAGTAAGACAAACACACTCTGTCCCTGTCCAATGACTCATTCAATTAAATGAATATGGTTTGCCACAGCAGGACTATAAAACTGAATGTTAAGGCAATAAACATCACTGTTCCAACTTGATTAATCCAGGATTTCAGTAAGTATTTTGTTTTTAATAGTGCACATCTGCATCGGCAGCCTGAGTGGAAACTGAACAGAGAGCTTGGGTCACTGGCATGACTTATGGCTGTGAAGTCAGTAGTCCTGTGTACAAACTCACACTTAATTTGTGGTGATTAAATATACAGAGTTAATTTTACAATGCCTACAAAAATATGAACCCATTGTTTAACAGATTTGATTTAATGACGCTTTTTTTTTACACTAATCAACAGAAAAATATCTAATAACGGATGTAATTCAAGTACATATATAAAGCCCATTATTTTTTCCACCTCTCAGGAAGTAAATGTTCCTTTAGTGAATTTGTATTCAAGTTTCCACTGAATGCCACAACAACAGATTAAAAAAAACCACAGCTTAATTTGTGGTTTAATTTTTGCACATAACAAGGCTGCCGTGCAACTTTTAATCTATGCTGAACAGAAGACATGAAGATGCTTTAGTATGTGGTGTTGCACAAAACAAGACTAAAGTCAACCCCAATATGGGATGGCACGCACCTGGTTAAAAGAGGTCTCTTTGAGGGTCTGTGGTCCCCTCTCCATCATGGCATGTAGAGGCTCCAGCACAGCAAACATGCCCTTGACATTGCGCTCACCAAAGTAAAGACGTGACGCCTCTTCAAGGCCCTCGTGCCACATCTCGTGCCACAAGATGGCCACTCGGATAAGCTCTTCACTCACCTGGATGAAGAAAAACAAAGATGAAAAGGTCAGACTGTTTTCTGATACTGCCCCTTAAACCTCAGAGGTATAAGATATCAGGCATCTGGTCTTCATGGCTAATACAGTATCTACATTTTAGATTACTTTAAGCTTTCTAGATGACAAATATGACATTTATAAAGAGATAAGGAGAAAAACTAGTTTAAGTCTCTGATCCCTCAGACAACACATCAGTGCAACCCAGAAAGCACAAATACCTGCATTGCAGCAGCGATAGGACTTAATTTATTCTTTTCAGAGCATTTTTACAGTACCGTATACAGTAGTGGCAATGATTCAGATTGACAGACATTTCTACCGCAACTTTCTTTTTTTAAATTAGACCAAAGACTAAACTTGAATGCGGGAGAAAAATAAGGTGACAAGGAAGAGGAGCTCTTGTTCTAATAATTCATGTCAGGATAGGTTAAAAAAACAAAAAACATTCTTGGTTAATTGATCTACAGTTACAAACAACAGACAAACAGAAGTTCCAATTTTACCCACAAGAACAAACCTTTTTAAATTTAAGGATGATAAATAGAAACAATTAAATCTCTGTACCATGATGGCCTGCTGAACCAGAGTGTTGCAGTGTTCACACATGTTCTTCAGGATCTTGTTAGCAGCATTATGGCGGGCTGTTGTGGTGGACTTGGAGGCCACAGTCAGCGGGTAGATCAAAGCCTGGAGGGGAACACAGAACAATCCAACAATTTTTGACAGTACTTCTTTAAGTTACCATAGGAAATGAGTTCTTGGTTCTGTTGTGAAACAACATCAGCAGTAGTGAGTAGTGTGAGCAGACTTACTTGGGGATGATACCGTCCGATGTCTGTCAGCAGCTGGTGGATGAGGCGACCCACCAGGGCTCGAGGAGTGTCAATTCGAGCTATGAGCTGAGGGATCACCTGCACAGGCAGAACGATAATGATAACGAAATAAAAACTCAGTAACCGGTGAAAAATAAAATATTGTGTGTGTGTGTGTGTGTGTTTTAACCTGGAGCCAGGTGTCTATTTGAATGGTCTTGATACCCTCCACCAGGGCTTCGTTCACCTCAGGCCAATGACCGTAGTCAAACCACAGAGTCAGAACCCTGAACAATACAAACAATAAAAGACTAAATTCAATCTGAATCTTTTCTTGCCTGATTATTAAGGATAATGACATCACAATCAACCACTAGAGGTCCTCCTATCCCCACACAAGACATCTGCTGGGTGTCCATGAATATGGGTACTGTTTGTTTGTTTGGACTGCTTGCCCAGTGTGTGTTGGGCAAGCAACAGTCATTTAACTCACCTTAGTGTGTCCTGCAGGTTATTGCCTCTGGACAGGGAAATGGAGCGGAAGAAACCTTGAACAGCAGGAACTGTGTAGAGGAGCAACGTCTTTGAGAGGTCCTGTGGAGGGACAGCACACGGCAGATGCTTTTTGATGCAAAAAAATAAATAAAAAGCTATTTTGGAGAACAGACTGCACTGTTGGTGTTGACTGTACATGGGGATGGCAAGGTCTGGACAGTCAATGTCATTTTTCTATCATTACAGTAAGCATTATGCAAAAATGTTGATAGAATTTTTGCAGTGTATTTTTGTTGTTGTATCTTTAAAATGATGCTGTCTGAGTAATTGTTTCTACCTTGGTTGGACTGGGAGAAGAGGAGAACACTGAATGGCCGATGAGGATGGGTGTGTAGAGGGCTTCATTCTCTGTGACTCTCACCTCATTGACCTTTTTCTGGCCGGGTGAGGGCACAGGACTGTGGTCAGTGCTGTCGACCTCGCTGTCGCTGTTGCTGGCTTCGCTATTAGCACTGGCACCACTAGCGTGTCGCAGCTTCTTCTTCTCGTCGCGTCCTTGGTTCTGGTGTTTGTAGTGCAGCACTGCCTCAAAGTTCATTACCGCCCAGGCATGCCAGGCCTGCAGAAAGATGGTACAAATTGAGTGAAAGTGGATTTCTAAGAAAAGGCAACTGGAAATGACTTGCACGTTTGTTCATGATGAAATATTCCAGTTTACTGAGGGAGCGATATCTCCCGGGGGGCTGTAATTATTCTCATCCAAACATTCAACTGATCCAAAGAGTTGCTGTTGGTGAGGATGGATGGGGAGAGGGGTATGTGGATATGGTGACATCTTTGTAGCCTGCAGCACAGGCACGGACAAGAAAAGGCAGAGTTGTTCTCAGCTCTTCCATCACCTCATATCTCTAATCAGGGTTTCTACAGGTTTCACCAAGTCAAAGTTAAGACTTTTAAAGACCCTTTTAAGACCAATATGAATGAAATTTAAGACCTACGGTATATCACAACATTAAAAAAAAATCCGGAGTCCGGAAACATAGTCTGAAACAATTCCCCGATTTCCTCATTGGCATTATACATAGGACTGGTGTCTAGATTGGCTGCAAAATAAGTTGCATGTTGGTCTCATTTGTAGTCGTAATACAGCAAATTATATTTGGTTAGCGACAGAAAGAACTACAACACCACAGAATTAAAAACCTACGACATGTTAAAAAATTATTTAAGACCTAGAACACAATACTTCAGCAAATTTAAAGTGCTAATATTATGCTCATTTTGAGGTTCATAATTATATTTAGAGGTTGTACCAGAATTGGTTTATGTGGTTTAATTTTCAGAAAACACCATATATTTGTTGTACTACACATTGCTGCAGCTCCTCTTTTCACCCTGTGTGTTGAGCTCTCCGTTTTAGCTACAGAGTGAGGCATCACACTTCTGTTCCATCTTTGTTTTGAGTCGCACATGCGCAGTAAGTACTGCTAGTTAGTCAGTTGCAGAGTATGAGGGCGTGCCATGCTAGCAGCTAGGTGAGCATTATAACATGTGTTACAAAGTGACGCACGTTCGTCACGGAAGTAAAGGCTGGACTACAGTAGAGCTGTTTGGAGCAGTTGGTGAACAGTGTTTTCTGTTGGAGATGGTAACTGCCTTTGGGGGGGGACTTTGGGCTTTTTCACTTTGTAAACCTATAATGTGCACAAAAAGATATATAACACAATAAAAGGAAAGGGCAAAAGCCAAAAAGCACAATATGAGCACTTTAAGACTTTTTAAGGCCTAAAATGTTGATTTTTAAATTTTAGACTTTTTTAGACCCCACAGAAACCCTGTCTAATGCATATTGTAAGTAGGTAAGAATTGTATATGATATGCATGTTTTTATATCATGTTCATATTATTTGTATTAGGACTGAAGTTGTTTATTTATTATGTTTATTTTGAATTGAGATAGTTAAGTATGTAAATTTTATTGTGTATAAAAGCCCAACCAGGGACTGGAGTTGAAAATTAGCATCTGCTATAAACTTTTTATGCAGCACTTCAGTGACAAGCTTTGTTTTGACACTATGTCGGTTTGCATTGTCCCGGTCAAATAAATAAATAAATGAAATGAAAAATCAGAAGAGGCACATATAACAATCTGATGAGCAAAATAAATGAGCCGTGCACAGACAAAAAACTAAAACAAAACAATGTTATGACATGTTTGGTACAAGGGCAATAAATGGGTTCTAAAGTTTTCCTGGTGACACATCAGCGTCATGGCAACCTCCTGCCGACAAAGCTGGGATTTAACTGCGGGCAGAGAGTCAAAAGGGAAAGGTTAGAGTTAAAAGGGAGATACTGACCTTGTACCAGTTGCGGTCATGCTCAGTGGAGTGGTTGTAATACTGCAGAACCTTGGGGATGGTGCTCTCGTTGATGCCCTGCAGACTGAGCTGCCACTCTCCCAGCTTCAAGAAACATCTACATAAAAAGGAAAAATGATCATTTAAATGCCCGCTTTTCATCCCACCAAAATATTATTTAACATTTCTACTTGCCCAACCTGGTGTAGCATATGCTATTTGACTTATTAGTCTCCAACCAACATGTGTAAAACTGCACCCTAACAATGAAGTAGTACCCAATCAATGAAGCTCCAATTACAAGCACTTGAAATGTATTCTGTAAATAATAAAAACACTGACATTTTCTGCCAATAACAAGAAAAAGAAAAACAATTTTGAGACCATAAGAGTTACCGAGGTCAGAGGGCAAAGTTGTAAATAGAAGCTCTGCAGTAACTTATTCAATGACTACATGACAACATTAGCAAAGAGGAAAAAAGGCACAAGTCACAAAGAAACATTACCATGAGTTTACAACCATGTAGGGCTGGGCGATACGCACAAAATCAAATATCACAAAATTTTTGACCAAATACCTCGATATCGCAACGATATTGTAGTGTTGACTGTTGGTGCTTTCACAAAATATTTACACAATGAGATTTTTGATAAATAATCATCAGTAATGTGGATATAATGACTAAATGGTAAAGGCAAATAATACAACAGTTACAACAGTCTGGTAAGTTCAGGAAATAACATCACTTTACTGTAATGCAGCCTTTAAAACCAGGAAGATAACACTTATGCCATATTACGATATCCAAAATCTAAGACGATATCTAGTCTCATATCACAATATCGATATTATATCGATATATTGCCCAGCTCTACAACCATGCCTATGTTGTTATTGCTTATGAGTATGCAGTGACATTCAGTACATCCCAAGGGCAGTCCATTACAAAGGATTTAGATAATGATACAAGACTTGGATATCACGCAGGCATTCATCAAAAGTATCACTACTGATAGCAGCAGTGCATTTATGTGCTCTAAGGTTCTCAGATCCCATCTGGAGATTTTCAATTATCCAATCCACTTTTCCTTTAATTTAACTCAATATTGAGTTCTGTGGCATCCATGTGGAGGACCAATCCATCACCCTCACAAACACAGATGCTTACAGGCAAATAGTCAAACTAGTTGTGTTTGGCGGGGCCAAGACATACAGTATAATGTACAAACAACTACTTGCCAGCAACTGGCAAGCACTGTATTGTCGACCCATCCACCAGCAGTCTGAATACCGTTTGCAGAACAGCTCCAATAAACTGACTTTCAGGATTACGTAATTTCTTCTGAGTGCTTTTCCATGCGAGCGTACAGTTTGGGTTCAGCTGCCAGGTTAAACTTTTGTGGAAGAAGCAGGAGGAGGATGGGGTGTTTGGGGACATTGAAACATGTTTTTTGTGGTTGTTTGTTTTGGAAAGGAGAAACCAGGGTTATTAATCTTAAGTAAAATAGCAGTAAAATGACACTGGATTCTTTGTGGAGAGAGAGTGGAGGCCTCCATGTGATTGTGTGTCTGACTGAGCAGTCTAGGTGTGCTCCCGTACCATGCAGCCGACCTGTATTCACGAAAGTGTGTCAGCACGTCTGGAGAGGACCCGTCCTGACTGACATTATACAGGTGTTTTCCCCAAACATGCATTCCTCAGACAGACAGAGTCACTGTCTGAAAGATGCAAAAGCCCCTTCTGCCTGCTGTCACGCTTGTGTGTTGTCATGTATGATTTATGAGATGGGGGGTGCACATGACTGGTGTGTGTTTGTGCACAAGGCCAGATGAGACTACTGTATGATTTACTGTACATAGGAGTATACCCATCTGCTTCCAGGTGGCACCCCTTGCTTGTTTTGAGTCGTTTGACCAACACGATACAAAGTGCAGTGCAGTCAATTTGAAAAAGTAATGGTTCTCTCTCCTGCGCAAGCAAGCAGCCAACATTCAAACCTAAATGAAACAGCTTTAGACATCCTCCTCAAATATTTCCATGAGCCCACAAGAGCATGCAAACAACTTCTTTAAGACTTTGAAGTCATTCCCAGCTATTTTGGGAAATACAAAACTTTCCATTCTCTAATCCCCTAAATCAGCATTATTTAAATGTCACGTTTTCCAAAAATCTGGTGTTGTGTTGACAACTGCTTGAAACAGACTTCACACTGCATCTTATGCCACAAGGAGGTGAGTTGATGATAGTGGAAAGGTACCAAGGCTGTTGATGAGAGATGAAGATCACAACACCCAGTCAAAGAGGTGTAGGTGCAAACCAGCAGCAGAGTGGAAGAGACACACCTGGTCTGTGATACCTGTAGGCACTGTGCCATGGTTGGGTTGTGATAAGTAGCTGTGTTTGACAAACTGCCAAAAGGGATAGTTTTATTGAGAGGTGAGACATTCAGAGAATTTGGACAGCTTTGAAAAAGACCACTATTCAAGACGCCGATGAACTGGTAAAAAAAAAAGGTGGTATGCCAGATCAGGTCATGCTCATGGAAAACAAGCAGAACACACTGTTCACAACCCTGTGTGTTTACAACTTGCTTTTTGTTTTCTCAATTGTGCTGGAGTGGGTGTATAGAGGCTGGCACAGAGGTACTTCTGAGATTACATACTACTGAACCACATGTAAATGCATAATGACACAATGGCATTACTTTGCATGAATTTGACTTTCCCTATGAAGCTTCACTAGTGATATGTACCAAGAAACGAAAGCCATGGAGTCAACCTTATTTGTGCATCCATCTGAAGAGAAACAATTGGAGTTTTCTTCAAAGCATGCAGTGTATTCAATTTATCTTAATACTTGTACTGGTTAAAGCCAATTCATCTTTTGCTTGAATACTATTACATGTAATAAAATAAGAAGACTTTACATGTAAAGCTACTACATTTAAGTTTCAACATTTTATTTGATGATTTTTGCTCCCCTCCTTATGTCCTTTTGTAATAGGAACTCAAACTGCTTGCTGTACTGAATATAATTACTATCACCTTTCTTTCAATGGTTACATGTCTATGATAGGTTAGCAGCTAAAAGCAGCCGGTGCTGAGAACTGTTCACTGAAACCTATCCTCCAAAGAAGAGCATCTCCATTATTTGGCTACATTCACTTACTCCACTCATACAGTACATGCTACTTCTGAACCTAGCCTACATGACTGATCTCCAATTACATTTACTTTATAGCAACATAGTTTACAGATGTCACTTGGCTCTGTTAAAATGTATTTGACCACAAGGTTGTACTGATCAGTCTCTGGCGCGCCCGGATCAGGAATCAAGAAATAATGTCAAAACTACTTTGTAGTAATATAAAACTTAAAGCATCAAGATATCAGACTGAGACAATTATCTGTTTCCTTACCAGTTTTCCTACCAGTCTACTGAATACAGTACTTCAATAAGTTTTGAAGTAAGCCTTTGATGGAGATCAGATAATAGCTGTCATTTGTTTTGCACTTTAATGTTTACTCATATTTTGCCATCCATCATTAAAAATGAAAATGTCTGCACGCTGGGTATGTAGACACTTGATATCTACCATAGGCCTTTTTTACAGCAGAAAGTTTGACTTGTTATAGTAAATAAGAAAAGCACATGTGTTACTAATTGCATTAACAGTGAGTCAGCATGCACAATACCAGGACCCTGAAACTGAAGCAGCTAAATGGAATTCAGCCATCATTAATTTTATTATTTACACCTGTGCTTTGCCTACTGTGACATGGGAAAAAGTTTTCCGTGAAAAAGGCTCATTAGGTAGTGAGCTGCTGCTGCTACTGTGCTTTCAGAAAAGTACAGACCTAGCCATCAGTTTGTGGAGCTCCAGTTTATGCTGTTGGTCCTCGGCTGCGATGGCGTGTTGGGCTTGCTGCTGCATCCCTTGCACAAAGTGCTGCATGTGCTGGAAGGCATCAATCTGGAGAGATACAAAACAAATATCAACGGCAGGTAAAGACTCGGTGTCATTTAGAGCAATACGCTTGTCTGTTTTGGTCCTTTCTGAAACCCCTTTGAATTAAATACAAGGAAGTGATTTGTGATAAACAGTGAACCGATTGTGCTAAATTGACTAGCAAAATAATATACTATATTTATCTTCCTGTCTTGATAGAAGTGGCACAACTACATGTTGTTTGTTGTCATTCGGTTACGGCTCCTACAGGGCCGACTGTCCAGTTTAATGCAGTAAAGCCCAACAACGAGCATTCTTTTCTGTCCATATCAGTGTTTCTGGACTCACCAGTGGCTCACCGGGAAACATCCTCTGCTGTCATGGTTACACTGTTCTTTATTACTTGAACTTACATAACCTTAATGACTGTGACATGATGTCTGATCTGAATAAAGTAGAGGCAACCTGTACTACATGCCATGCAGCTTGCACAGATTTGGGGTGTTGTCCACAGATATACTGTGAGCATGAGACGAGATCCAGATTGCATATTTGCTATGGCCAGCATTTTGGATCTTTTTTTAATTAAGTTCTAGAAAGGTTATTATGTATGTTTACCCTTTACAATGATATATCAGGAATTAGAAACATTACTGAAGAATTTGTCTGTATCAGAAACTGCTCAGGCTCTGATTTGTAGGTGCTTTACTTCTTATCCCTGATAGATGACCCACTAGTTTCCCTCAATAGCACCCCATTAATGGGAAGTGTGATGAGTGAACAGTGGATATGTCCTTTCCAGCTGTGTGTATGTGTGTTTATATATTCTGATTTGTCTGGTGAGCAATGCAGCTGGCTCGAGCAACAGCAATGCTTTACGCTCACGCTTACCTAAGTCCCCTAATGAGATCTGCACTCTGGAGCCACAAACACTATTCAACACCTGGCAATAAATGTGGGTGTGTTTATGTGTGTTAAGGGGTGTATATACCGTATGTGAATAGGCGTGTGTGTGTGGTAGACAAATGGCACAGGGCAGAGCACTTCAATCCCAGGCTGCTCTGATGACACGTACTTTGAAACCTACAGTATAATCTTAGGTCACCACTGCCGGTAGTTGGAAGTTTGGCGGTATGCTGCAGAAAGCACTAATCGTTCAGAACAAAACACTAAGATTTAAGAGTAGTAGTATTAAGTGAGGCTTAACAAAAACATTAATATTTGAGTTAGTTTTAGTGATCGACTCAGGCTTTTATCCAGGAAGATTTAAACCTCTCAGAAGTTACACAAGACTGAGTCCCTACATGTAACGGAATGGCTTCGAAAAACGACCAAAAACGCTTGTCTTTTACTGTGAACATTTACTGTTCAATATGTTGCAGTTTTACAAACAAGAAAGTGAACAACTTAAGCTTGACGGACATGTTTTGCATCTAGCGTCTCATGCTCATCTCAGAAGGCTAGCAAGAGTACACAACAGACAGCTTCTGTCTAGGCTACTTCAAAATAAAAGCACTTCCTGTGACGGTTCGCAGTAAAACTAAATTACTGTTAAACAAATAGGGTTGTGTTCACATATCAGCTGTAAATCAAGTACTGTAAATCAAGTACTGTAAATAGTTTTAATCACACTATAATTGACCATTTCTTTTAGACTGTTTTAAACTAACCAATATTAATTTCTTATTCAACTGCTTTAAACAAACATTTTACAAAACTACAAGATTCAAAATAATGAATGCAAACTCAACCAAACTCAATATTTGTGAGGAGCTGCAGTTTTTTAAATACTGTTACTCTGTCAGATATGTCAACCCAGAAGAAAACTTAAAAATCTCACTAATAACAACACTTTCCTATATTACAAGTTTACAATCCAGAGCTGCTGTTAGGAGCCCAATTAAAAATAATTCTGACTTAAACTTCAATAAACCAACTTCATAATAAATATGTTAACAATTAAGATTTTTGTTGGGCAGGTGCTGCTTTCAAGCTCAATAAAATCCCAGCAAATAATTCTTAATGTTGACTTAACCATCAGTAACATAATAGGTAACGTTTTGGCTAGCTACCTACATATACAAGAATGCACTTAATATTAAGAATTTCCCAATTAATATTACAGCCAGTGCTCATTACATTGTGGAAAGAAAGGTGGTTTAATTTTATGCGTCATGTTTACTGTGAATTTTAACTAATACAAATTAAAAATGGATTTCTTTTAAATATATTATTATCATTATTATGTTTACTAAACATATGCTATTTATAGCTTCAATTTCATGTTGTTATATTATTTATGTTTGTTTTTTCAGAGGCTTTTTTATCTAAAGAGCTACTACACTAAATATAAATCTATGTGGAACTATTATTATATAACGGTTACCTCATTTTTTAATAAATCACAAAACACCTTTGAGATCCTGGTGGGACTGATTATTTAAGTTTGACTATACAATCACAAGGCTGTTTGCAATTTCAATTTTCTTTTTTTACAGATGTAGTTTGTTGGTGTTAATGTTTCTCAGGCTGTTTCCCTCACAGTGTTAAATGAATTAGCCGTTTATGTCACTAATGTTCCAGTAATTTAAACCCACCCTATCTGGCATATTTGAAACTCTGATTGTTGCCTAATGTTGCACTAAAAACTTCCAAATACAAGTAATAACCATCAGAACTCTTTAAAAGCTGATATGTTGCCCTTTGCGGTCAATCCTTAAAAAGCACTACCTGTACTTTTGTCATGTAGGATGACATTCACAGTATATAGGACTTATAGAAAAGCAACAACAAAAATGTACAAAATGTTATTTATAAACCATTGAGTCAACACAACACTCTTGCGCTTACCTTGCGGTTACTCTTCCACATGTACTTCATATAAGCGTAGGTGACATGTGGGTGGGCTGTGGGCAGCGGGTGATCAAGTTGCTTGGAGGGGTCAACACCCAGAAGGAGCACCAGGGTCTTATGGGCCAGTGCCTGCAGGGATTAAGAAGGCAACAGAGGCAAAAGGAGCAAATTAATCGCCAGAAGGTTTACAGTTTAATAAGAACCCAGAAGGTTTTTAGGAACCCCAAGACAATACAAGCATGATTAACTTTTTTTTAAAGAGTGAAAAATAAAATAGATCAGTGCATGAGTAAGTGCTAAAGATTCTGTAAAAAGAGAACAACAAGACAAAGAAAGACAGAAAGTCTTAGTGTGATCATTTTTTCCCCCTTGTAATCACATTTCCTTTTATATTTGACATTGGCCCATCACATTCGTTTTTAAGTTACAGTTGGGGATTCTGGCATTCAGTGTGTGTTTTTTGTTTACCAGGCTACGGTGTCTAGCTAGATGCTGTCAGAGCTGTGTGTGTGTGTGTTGAAATGCAACAAGTGTGTAGAAGGAAAAATTGGCCGATTGTCTGCCATCCCTTGCAATCAATTAAAAAAACAGTGAGGTAAAGGATGGAAAATTGCGCCACTTAAATTGTGAAGATATGCAGTCTCAGGTTTCTAACAGTGTGATTGACTTCCCTTTTCCGTTTGACCATACTGATTTAATCAACTCGGATCTATTTCTCCAGGATTCTAATTAATTATGCATGATCAGGGGTCAGATCAGAGAATACTGAGGGGCTTTGTACAAATATGTCAATGTACTGACCAGGCGGCCGCTCTTGCCACAGAGGCTGGCATACTTCAACCAAGTCCTCATGTCCTCGTGGGGGCTGATGACAAGCGATCTGACCATCAGGATCCTTTGCCAGTCCTCTACGATACGCTGACAACCCTAGAGGAAAACACACCAAAAATCACAAGGATCAGACCGGTTAAACGCATTACCCTTTTGTTGTTCCCTTCAAAGAGAGGAACCCACTCGTTAAACTCAAGAGAATGAACACACGTGAGAGAGCAGTACAGAAGAAATCCAAGGGGGCTAGTATTACTACCAGGGGTCCCTGTCTTAAACATCGTCCACATGTGAGTACAGCTTGATGTGCCAGAAAAACAGTATGCTGTATTCATATATTTGTAAGTACCATTAGCAGATTTTCTCTATTAAATATCCTCTAACCCTCAACCTCATCATTGTGGTATAACACAGTGCTGAAGGGGCAGGCAGACAGTGGAGTAATCCGGCTCTGATGAAAAAAAGCATGCGCTGTATAATCCTCTCTGTATGATTTGAATGTAAGCAAATCAACAGGGAGTAGACAAAATAATATTAACATTTCATGAAAAAGGACTTGATTATAATTGCAAACACTGCCACAAGGAAGGGTCATATTAGGTTACATGGCAACTAGCAGAAACAAATGAGGAGTTGAAATCAGTATTGTGCTGATTTACTAGCAGAGTTTCACAGATAATACAATCCATCTTTGTGTTTGGCGCGGTAATTAACTTACTTCAAAGTTTAAGTCCTTTTCATTAAGTGTTGACCTTATCTAAACCTTTTTTGCTGTATTCCTTAGATGGCAAAAGTATGTCGGGATGAGCCTTTGTTAGCCGTTGAAAGCTGAGGCTAGAATTAAATACTACAGTTTTTGAAGTAGACTTAACATGATGGGATAAGGGGCTGAGTGCAGGTAGAATCTGGCAGAAGCTATGTTCAGTGATTAGACGTTTAGTCTGGGTTTAACTGCAAGAGATTACTGACATCATCCTGCTGAGAAGTTATAAGGAAGTGCCAAATTATCCAGTTGAAGCAACTTGATTGAAAAGAACAGCTCTATGTTATTGGGGGCGCCACGGTGGACAGGTGGTCTAAGACGTGTACCATGTAACCGCAACGTCCCTGGTTTGAATAGGTCCATGGATCATGCATGTCATCCCCCTTTTTTTCTCACCCATATTTCACATTTGCCGCTTGAACCACTGTATTGAATAAGGGCAAAAACACCAAAACAAACATACAAAACACTGTGTGTCATTGGTATACCAATTTCAAACCCACCCAATTTTCTGCCAGTTTACCAATGTGTGACTGTTTGACCGTTATATTGTCAAAGGGGCTAGAGAATAGGTTAATATATTGAATAGGCCCAATAAAAGTGTGGGGTAAGTTGTTTAACAATTTTAGTAGAAGAGCACAGGGAACATTAGTAAAGCAAGAGAAGTTGGACCCGATGTCAACCCAACTCTTTCTAGGAGGAAAGTTACAAATGTCCCATGATTTGCATTAGTGGAAGCTGAGACACCAAGAAAGAGCAGGGAACATAAGAAGATCAATAGTTCAGAACAGCAACCTACAGCTAAGAGTCCAAAGTTCTCACAGGGTTAGAAGTGCAAGAACTTTGACACATTTACCCACAAGCAGTGGGGTGCCGTATTTCCATACACTCTTTGCCCTACCACTAATCCTTTGATGAGGGAGAGACTGGTATAAAAGAAAGGAGCGGGACAGTGACTAACTGACAGATGTGTGAGGTCAGCCTCCAATAAATCACTAGAGAGAAAAAACCTGTCAGGCATTGCAGACCCAGCTCTGGTGCTGCTGGCCATGTCTGTTTGCTCAAGAAGACCCTTCTTGATCCTAAATACCTCCTCCAACCAACCTCCATCTGTTATGAATGGAAAAAGTCAAAGACGATCAAGAGTATCTTCATTTACTACACAGGGATTTAAGTGTGTGTGTAATGGTTTCATTTCAACGGTCAAGCTAATTTTATGAAAACTTTTGAAATGTCACAAAGAAATTAGTAAGAGTGAGGTGCATTTCTAACAGCTGTGTAATACGAATCGACAGGAAAATAATTTTTTGATGAAAACAAGCAGTGTTTTTTTTTGTCTTAGACAAGTTCTTGGTGCTGACAAATATCAATGTAAATACTATAACGCACGCACCGAATAATAGTTCAACTTTGGCACAATATTTCTCTTACATCGCCCTGAAATGTATTATTGTGTGACTAATGCTTTTTCAATGTTATGGAAAAGCATTAGTAATGGAATGCAAATAATGGACAGTCACTCATGTTTGAACATCCATGTGGCTGGCATAAATTCACAAACACATATTCACTTTGCATCTGTTCAGCCTTTAAGAATACTCAAAATTTGACTTTGAAAAAGGTATACTAAAGCCCTCTGGGCAGGCATACGCAGTCTTCAGACAAATACAATCTTCCTGGGCTGTGGTTAAGGTAAAGGATGACACAGGTTTTGGGGATTTTCCAAGATGTCAGGACCATCTGAACAAAAGATAGGAGACAGGAATGCCAACAGGGACTGAGAGTAACTAAGCAGCGTGGATACCAAGGGATCAGGAATGGTGTATCACAGGTCAATGGCTTATCATCATGGCTTATGGTTTTTCTGTCTGACTTAATTCTTCCCTCAACATCCACATACAAGGATGAGACCTTTCAAACAATCACATTTTGATTCAGCTGTAAAAAGGCCAACATGGAAAAGATGAACTTGAACAGTATTATATTAGATCGGATGGCATTTATCTCAAAATCAAAAGACTTGGCGGGTGCCACAATTTTCCCTGATCGCTTGTGGATTTGTGGTTCTTCCACACGTCCTGCTGTCTCATTTAACAGCATGTACAACATTGTAATTTACAAATAATGATGATAATGATAGTAATCTTAATCAGTGTCAGGAAGTAGGAAGAGTTTGGATGGGATTACAGTGTGGGTTACACAAAACAAGCCAAGCCTTTTCTGAATATTCCTACAAGAGTCATTTCATGCAGGCTATGTCAAGCAAGGCCACAGTTTAATCAAAATGTTCTTATTTTATTTTTAAAGGGCAACTATTATATAGCATTTTCAGGATTATACTTGCATTTTGTGTTTGTACTAGAACATGTTTACATGCTTTAATGTATAATCTCCGGAGCCTCCGCTCCATATATATATATCTATCTATATCTATATCTATATCTATCTATATCTATATCTATATCTATATCTATATCTATCTATCTATATCTATATCTATATCTATATCTATCTATCTCCGGAGCCTCCGCTCCATGTTTCACTAGTTGAAGCTGGAGCTACTGCAACAGAGTATATAGCAGGACTTTGGACCGTGAAAAATTGCCAATAAAGGCTTCTAAACTAAATATTACACAACCGGACATGTCCCAGCAGTAAAGTGACCAGAATAATACACATAATAGTTAGCAGTATGCTAACGTTAGATTGTAGTGGAACGAAACAGCACTTTCTACCATCAAAAATCGCAGATAAAGACTTCTGAACCAAACACTACCCAATCGGACATGTTTCAGCAGGAATGTGACCCCGAATTGAGGAGAATTTAACAACACTGGCAGCCAAGGTGACGTTGTTTACTGCTGTTAGCATGTAGTTACATGGGACAATGTTAACACCGCAGTAGCTTAGAAAAAAAAACATTCCAGTCCTGCCTACCTGGAGCAGATGACCAATCATATGTCTTATGACAATACATAGCCGAGAGTAGAAAAAACTGTTGAAACCGGAGTGTTTGGTTGGAAATGTGAACGTTTTAGCTCACAGGGATTTGTCTAAAATACATTGAACTCATTATTTCAAGTTTTGGCCACGTTTAACATGAAAATCCAACATTATAACATAGTAGATATGAGAGAAGACACAGAAAAGCATGATATGTGACCTTTAAGTCCATTGACTGTCCCTGTAACGCTCGCCTTTGGTCATGACCTTCAGTTAATGTCCAAAACGATCCGTGGCCAAAGTGAGTTTTGTGAGGTTCAAATCTGATATCACTTTATCAACATGCAAGTTAGTTTTACCGCTGTGATCAAATTCAATCATACTACTACTAATCTACTAAGCAACTACTACTTAGGGTGAAGCTGAATGTTTCAACCCTTTATCCATTAACATTACTTTTAGCAAACAATTCTAACCATTTTCCCATTACGTTAAGCTAATCATTTGAACTGTTAAGTCATTACTTTTGGCTACCTGTTTAAACTTCTGTGCTCACTTGCCAACTAGTTTTCAGTGCACACACTCTTCCATAACTGCAAAAATGTAGTATTCAGGTGTTACAGTTGACTTAATGTTAATATGTGGATATATTTTAATAAAATCATAATGTCTATTTTTTCAAATTAGTTAAGCTACTCTTCAATCTTTCCATGAACCCCCTGACAACTGCAGAAGTACCCCCTGGGGTACATGTACCCCTGGTTGGTAATCACTGGTCTAATATAAGCAACCTGCTATGTGACTAGAAACATACACCCAGAATTGAAGGTGAACAAAAAAACAAACAAATCAAATGTTGGTCACTTCTACACTGCAGAGTGCACAGTGTCAAAAACACTTGATTTATAAAACGTAGTGTAGCTCAAGTGACTTTCTTTGTCAAGAAAGGTTGGGACAGGATTTCTGTAGACAAGTAGACTAATTTGAACAGATAGTAGCTAGTTTTGGCTACATAAATGACATATCTCTTACTTAGTTACTACTGACCTTCATCTGAAGTTTGTTCAACCACAGTAAATAACACTTACCAAAGTCCAACATGATTCTACTCTATAAATCTACTTTAAATTTAAATTCGAATGTAGAAATAAACATACAAATCGAAAAGATCTTAAATCCTTACACACTGAGGTATTAGTGTGTGTATGTATGGTGTCTGGCTTGTAATGTTTCCCATTAGTAACAGTAGCCTTTCCAGCATCTGCTTTACATTTCTAGTTGCACAAGAGAGAGTGTGTGTGTGTAGTTACCTGAAGCCTCTCCCACCACGTATCCCTAATGATGTCTCTCCTCTCAGGCACCAGTTTATACTGGATCACCTCCTCTAGCTCTGAAAGCATCTGGCTAGACACCATAGCCTGGGAAACGGACACACACGCGCACGCACACACACACACACACACACACACACACACACACACACACACACACACACACACACACACACACACACACACACACACACACACACACACACACACACACACACACACACACACACACACAATCATTATTAATGTTGCAAAAGGCCCTCTGTGTAATATAAAAAGGATCATTAAAGCTTATAAATTGATCAGTATCTCCAATTGAATGCATTCTGCAACCCACTGGACGCTCTTGTACGGCATCTATCAGAAAAGGTTGGCAATTTCCATATAGAGGCTTTGATTATGGCTGCCATTTGTACAAAGATTCAGAGTCTAGATGCCTGCTGAAGTGTGTCTGCTGTTCAATCAAAATCAACTAAGATCAAATGGCTATCATGATAACATTACCTGACAACATCTGTATGAGAGGAACACTGCTGTTTGGGTTTTCAACTTCAGATTTGAAATGTTGATGGATAATTCAACATATATAGATATTAAAATAGGAGCCTGGAGCAGTGGAAACTGTAAATATTTATACTTCTGACTTCTAATGAAGCTCGATCTGAGACTTAATCTTTTATAGTTCATCACTTTAATAAAATTGTGTTGCCGTGGCATAATCCTTCTGCACATGAATACAGTGAAAAATGAGATGGTGGACTGAAGCCAGGCGTTAAATATTTTGGCTGATTCGGCTGAACACTTACCCCGTAGGCTCGACTGTAGCTCTCTCCAGCCATGGCCGTCAGCTCAGCATCCAGGAGGTCTCTTGCTTTGTCAATACACTACATGAAAAACAAAAACAAAACAAAAATTGACAGTGTGATCTATTAATGAAATGAATGTCGACCTGAATGGTGCATTTTGCAGATTTTCCACCGGCTTTTTGTCTTTGTGTTGACAAACAACGTTCATCTGCATATACTCACCACGCTGCAATCACACAAAGCTGGTTGAAAAATGGCAAAGTTTCCCTTTGACTTAGTTGCCCCAAAATACTCCAACTCTTTAGTAAAGCTAATAAAAAGCAATAATTGCATTTCCTCAATAACGTAAGGACAGCATGACCCCAGAATGTACCATGACACAATGTCACACCATCCTAAAACCATCTTGCATCAGGACCAGCCGGGATTGGACTAAACCCAGGGAATAAAACACTTTGTACAAATGAACGAAGGCATGTTATTGCTTGCTGCTCACACCCTTTTCACTTAAGTGCAGCCAACAGTGACACATTAATGCAACTAGGACTAGAACACCTGCTTGTATAGCAAAATGGTTTGATGCACTGCTGAGTGTTTCATGAGGAGAGGGAAATGTGTTATGAAAGTTATGTAAAAGTTATGTAACCATGGCTGTGGATGTATCTTTTAAAAAGACAGCCTTATTTTGTATGCACATTCAGATAAAAGGAAAGGAATTGGCGAGGGATAAAGAAGAGTTCAAAACAGGGGCTGTTAGTCACTGTTCCTGCCATAACTGTGATGCAAATTCCCAAACGTTTCCATAATGGTCAACCAACTGTCAGAGTACTTTCATGCCCTAAAAATGTTTTTCCTACCTTCACGTTTTTTTTGGTATGTATTACTGTATATTACTGACTCATTTGTAAACTTCCAGTTCCCTGACTTTTCGTAACAGGACTACACTTCTCCAAATTCAGGGATACTGCAGACATTCCAGCACCAGTGAGAACCCTGAGGGGTGGAAAAACAGTAATTGAGAGAAAAACCTGATCCAGAGCAGCAAAAGGGACAAACAAGGACACAAGTACTGTGGCTGAAAACGTGCTGATTTCTTGGGCTTCTACAGCCAATGTTTTTGGGAACTGTTATTAGTGGGAAGGTAAAATAAGGGAGGATGACTAAGGAAGTTCTCGTGAGGCCGGGAGACACAGCTGTTTCAGACCAAATCCCCCCCAATTATTATTTTTTGCGGGGAGGGAAAGGAGGAATGGCGTGCCTAAACACCTCTTCAGGCATGCACAACAAGAGGAGGGGTTTTGGGAGGGTGGTTGGGACAAGGTGACAATGAGGCTGCTTCTTTACAACCTCCACTCAGTTATGGTCCTGTTTACTCCTGAAATACTGCGCTGGGGCCTCATTGGAAATGTGCAGTCCAGACGACTCCTGATAAATGCAGTGTCTGGCTTCTGGCAGCACAAACAAACTATGACCCAATCTCCCATTCCCTTACATAAAAGGTTGCACTTACTGTATGTATTTGAATAGGGTTAAATCCAATGAGATTACTTTATAATTACAGTGTGATATGGAGGCCTCTATGTAAATGGTTACGGCCAAATCAACCGCTAAAGGAAACTCGAGGTTTAAAAAGACCACGAGACAATTTGCAAATCAAATGCACACTGGAGGACTGGATATAACACAAATATTGGCACAGCCACAGACTGCTTTACAGGGGGGAGCACGACTGCCGTGTCTACACATCATCGCTGGAACAGACCAAACACTGAGATTTATAAAGCAAAGTAACCTGAACCCTTTCACAAAGACACATGCTGAAACTCCTGGAGCACATGTGTGGTTGTTTGGGGTATAGAGGGAGGAAAGGAACAGCACAATGGAATCAAAAGGACTAAGTGCGAGGATTACCAACCACATCCGGAAGACTAGACTGAGCTCATGTTGACATTTAAGCTTTCACCACCGCTCCATCTGCTTTTCATTTCTTTTCATTCATTATGAGTTGCCTCAATGTTGACAATAGTCAAAAGTCTGCTTTTCCTTTTTAGCTGATGTAGAATCCTAAAGGTCACACCTGGATCTAATCTCCAAATTAGAGACGGGAGGGTGGCTATGGAGGGATGAAGGGGCACAAAGAGCAGGTCTCCCGGGCTTTGTGGTTAAAAGGGGAGTTGGAGGATGAGTCCAGAGAAATTGGAGGAGCAGGTGTTTACTGGTGTCAGTGCTAGAGCTTGTGTCCATAGGACATGGTGGCATCCAGCTTGAACAAATCCATCTCTAGGCGCCATGAGCTCATCCAACATCCCAACCTTCATCAAATGAGGAAAACACCACCCTGACCTCCACCAGACCTTGCTGACAGGCACACAGCAGAGGGAATGGGATCTGTATTTGTTTGAGGCTGAATGCTGCGATGATTTACAATTTCAAGAGTTACATAATATTTCCACACCAAGGAGGTACCACGTTGTAAAAGGAAGAAAAAAAAAAAACTTGTGCATTTTATTCCTTTTAATGAAAAGCCTGAGATGATGGAGGCATTTGATACTGACTGGAATTGGCGTAAAGCAATTTTTATGTTACTTTACAGAGATCGTTTCCAATGATTTTAACTTTTCAAAGCCTGCTATGAAGACTAATGAAAATTCCAGAAACCATGAGACTAGGCAAATTCCCATGTGGCATGTCTTTATGAGATGTTTTCTAAAAATATAGACTTCATGTACATCGAATGGGGGGAAATCTTATCCACTGGGTGTATTTGTGAGTGATAATGTAACCCACCTGCTGGGCCAATGAGAAGAGGTCCTGATGCAGGGCTAGCACTGCTCTATAAAAAGCCCCATCATGTGTGTCTCTTGGGATCATACACGTGTACTCCTCCATGCTGTCCCAGTGCCCTGGAGGAACAACAGTCAAGTTACGAAAAAGCACAAAAACTGGTTTCAGCAGGAAGCATTTAATAATGACTGAAAGGGCTAATTAGCGGATGTCTAACTTAGCAAGACTGAAGCAACTTGAAGTTTGGCAGCCCATCACTGCTGGTTTAAACAGCACTTCACCTCAGCTTGATATGATTTAAATGATTGCCATCTCAACATTTTGCTTCCCAACTACAACAATAAAAGATGGTTTAAGTCTTCAGATAGACGGTATTTGGGTTCGTCTGAGGGTTTACGACTGACTTAAGAAAGTCAAATCCACAGACCGCAAACCTCAGAGGATGCTCCTGCAGTGTGGTCCCTGCATTTCTCCACTAGTGCACGTTACGATATGTCAATTGTGTTATGACTGGATACCATTCCCATATGGTTATGTGAGGGGGACTTGGCAAGAGCGGTTACTGTTTTCACTGTTGCTCAGTTTGATTGCATTGTTGAGTCTTTTCTTAAAACCCAGCTGACTTTTCAATTGTTAGTTCATATATGATACAAAGTCTTTTTAGTGGTTACCTAGACCCCAGGCGGCAGCAGCAGCCATACGAGCCATCTTGGCCTGGGTTTCCTCGCTGACCAGCGTCCACTCCTCGCAGCACTGCTGGTGCAACTGGCCCCTGGAAAACATTAACCACAGGCTTCAGATGGTAGAAAAAGCAGATACTGATTTGTTCAGTCCCATGTTCACAGTGATGACATCAGTGAATCAGGAACTGATTGCAGCTATCATCAGGTTCTCTAACTAATCAGGTAATCATGTGCAGAGTACTTTAGTATACAATGCAGTACTAAAGGTATAGAGTCATTACTAGCTGACATGAATTTGACGATAGTGAATAATGAAAAATAATTGTCTAAAGCAATGCTATCCTGTACTGGTCTAGTATTTATCCTCAAGTGATAAAAAGTTCTTCTAAAGTCCATGTTCTAATAATAATATATACATGTCAAGACACTACATGTTCTTTTCCTGCATGAAACAACAGTTGAAGAAATACTTCACCAGAATAGCCAAGCTCTTCCAGCCAAGGATGAGGAGAAATTAGACCTGGTTTCTTTTACATCTGCCATTTATTTCTTAATTTGTTCTTAAAGATGAACATCTTAAATCAGTGTACCGTCCAGTAACAGTCCTGATAAAATCAAGTATCCCAGCAAACAGATGTTGTGTTGAATGTTTATGTTAGAATCAAGTGCATCTAACCAAGACTAATCCCTCATGAACAACAATCAGTGCTGCATTGTCCAGGAGGAGATCAAACCCGTTGCATGTGTTTTACAGGCAGGGAGCTGGAGCGAGATTAGACTGAGGAAGCGAAAGAGGGAGGAAGGCACAGACAGATAAAAAGAGAGAGGCAGGTTTGGATAGGGGCTAGTGAAGTGAAGCCGTTCTCCAGCTGCCTGGCTATTGTATAACATGACAGCAACAAGTACAAAAAGCTCCGGTACACTGGGTGTACGTGAGTTTGTCTACAGCAGACGAAAGCAGAAGTCCAGCAGAAGGAAGAGCTTGAGTTATAATTTGACTCCGCAAACTATTATTCACATTTTAGGAATTTCAATTGAGAAGTTGCTAAAATACATTTTAAAATAAGACATTAATTTAGCATGTCTTAATTTAACACAGTCTTTTAAAGGCCCTACACTACAAACCATTGGTTCACCCACACAGGGGTTTTCACTTGTGCCTGATAAGACCTCATCTCAGGACTGTGAGCGTGCACCAACTGTGCTTGATTGACATCTCCCTCACTCTCTTGTTAGTTTCCTTACACCTGGGACAAATAGACCGTTTTCACGGCACACATTAAACATATAAAACTAAACCAACCTTGAAATACTGTGTTTTTTAGTAACACTGCTTTTCATGCTTATTGTTTTTTTGTTGTTTTTTTTACAGATCAGGTGTATGGCATTTGCTTTTTAGAATTGCAAAGTCTGTAAAGGAAAGCTCTGCAGGGGAGTCAAAAAGTGGCTTCATCAGACACACAGGTCCCATCGCCAGAGCACAACATGCCAAAATAGCTGCATGCTTGACTTATATTTGTCAAAAATAAAACCGCTCTTGTAATCAGCAGATTGATATTTGAGGCTTAAAGGTCCCATGACATGGTGCTCTTTGGATGCTTTTATATAGGCCTTAGTGGTTCCCTAATACTGTATCTGAGTCTCTTTCCCGAAATTCAGCCTTGGTGCAGAATTACAGCCACTAGAGCCAGTCCCACAATGAGCTTTCCTTAGTATATGCAATTTCTGTGTCTGTAGCTATTGAGGAGGAGAGATGGGGGGCAAGGTGGAGGGTGGGGGTGTGGCCTTGACCAACTGCCACTTTGCTCGTTTGAAAGCCATGATGTCTCTCTCTAATGGGTGGGCCAAATTATCTGGGCGGGCAAAGCAGAGAAAGGGGAGGTAACCTTGCTAATTATGACCTCATAAGGAGCAAGATTCCAGATCGGTCCATCTGAGCTTTCATTTTCTCAAAGGCAGAGCAGGATACCCAGGGCTCCGTTTACACCTATCACCATTTCTAGCCACTGGGGGACCATAGGCAGGCTGGGGGAACTCATATTAATGTTAAAAAACCTCATAAAGTGAATTTTCATGCAAGAGGACCTTTAACAGAACCACGAGGCCAAATCACCTGAATGAAAAATGCAAATCCAATTTTTCTTTAAATAAAAGAGCACCATTATTTATTGATTGTGTCAAAGGAGTTATCTCAAAAATAATGGAAATGTTCCCAAACCCACTCCATTGAAAAAGACAATTAGTGGTCACAATTTGAAAAACACTAACATGTACTGCATTGTATACAGTTTACTGGACAGATAAAGAATACAGGGGGGTAGATTAATACCACAAATTGGTACATTGGCCCTAATATGACTCACCATTGTAGCAGTGATGACTTAGCCAATTCAAAGTTCATTTTTTCATTAAGTGTTTCACCCCCTTGATTAAATAATTTCAAAACTTAAGATGGACATTCTAGACCAAAAGTTACTTCAAAGCTGCCCAATACAAAACATCAACTGCATTTAAAAAAAAAAAAAATCACTCTGAGCAGCAGATTATCACTGAGAACTCGGGTCCATTATCCCCTTGCACGTACCTTAACAGGAAACAGTGTTTCTGTCTGATCTCCTTTGACTAATGACCCTGGTCAATTGCCCAGGCTTACCCAGCCACACACAAACAAACACAAAGCCTCAGAATTTTCTTAAATTAAATGAAGAAAAAACTGAGGTGATTGTTTTTGGAGCAAAAGAAGAGAAACTGAAAGTCAGTGCACAGCTTCAAATGGCCCTGTTAAAAACAACTGACAAAGCAAGATTTGAATTTTAACAGTCATATTAAGACAATAACAAAAATCAGCCTATTACCATTTTAAGAATATATCAAGAATTAGAGGACTTATGTCTCAGCAGAATTTGGAAAAACTGGTCCATGCTTTTATTTTTAGTAGACTTGACTACTGTAACGGCATCCTTACAGGACTGCCTAAAAAACTAATTAGACAGCTGCAGCTGATTCAAAATTCTGCAGCAAGAGTTCTCACTAGGACAAAAAAAGTGGATCATATCACTCCAGTTCTAAAGACTTTACATTGGCTTCCTGTGCCTCAGAGAATTGATTTCAAAATACTTATGCTGGTTTATAAATTCCTAAATGGCTTAGGACCAAAATATATCTCAGATCTATTAGTGCTTTGTGAACCACCCAGACCTCTCAGGTCGTCTGGAACAGGTTTGCTCGTGGTCCCCAGAGTCAGAATTACACAGGGAGAAGCAGCGTTTAGTTTTTATGCTCCGCATATCTGGAACAAAATACCAGAAAACTGCAGGTCTGCCCCAACTCTCAGCTCTTTTAAATCAAGGCTGAAGACCTTACTTTTTGATAATGGTTTTTGTTAATTCTTTTATCGAACAGTGATTTTTATTCTTAGATTTTATTTCGTATACAATTTTAATACGGATATTTTTTAATGTATCTTAAATGGTTTTAAATTTGTATTCATTACTATTTTTATTCTTATTTTACTCCCTATTTTTGCTATTTGTTCTTTAATGATTGATGATTTGTAAAGCACTTTGAGTTGCCTTGTGCTGAAATGTGCTATATAAATAAAATTGCCTTGCCTTGCCTTGCCTCCGTGTCAGGACTCATTAGTGAATAGGCTGCCGACGCAAATAAAAAAATGGGAGATGGAATAGTTCACAGCAAGTGTACTACCTCAGACAATCTCTTTATCCATTAGAGCCAAGGTTAAAAACTAAAGAAACTAATTTCTTCTTCATCACTGCAGCAAATCACACAACACATTAATACTAAAAAGCCCACAGCAGTATGTTTTTAGAAAACCAACTTGAATTGTAAATTGAATATAGGTCAGCAAAAATTAAAGCGCCCATATTATGCTCATTTTCAGGTTCATAATTGTATTCTAAGGTTGTACCAGAATAGGTTTACATGGTTTAATTTTCAAAAAACACCACATTTTTTGTTGTACTGCACAGCTCTCTCTCGCAATGCTGCAGCTCCTCTTTTCATCTTGTCTCTGTTTTAGCTACAGAGTGAGACCTCTTTTCTTCTGTACTATCTTTGATTGCACTCGCACATGCGCAGTAGCTCAGTAGATCATGTCAGCTAGCTCCATAGACAGTAAAAGAAAGGCTGTTTCTCCAACTTCGGTCAGTTACAAGGCAGGATTAGCTGGGAGACTTCTAAACGATGGCGCAAATGTAAGTCGTTCTTTTGTAGATTATGGTGAACTTGTGTGTGTTGTAGCAGTGCTTTGCCATTGAGAACGAGGGAGCATGCTAGTGTTAGCATGGTTAGCCACCCCGTTTCGGCTAGTGACGTAGAAAGCCGTGCAGATTTTGAACAGCTCATCCGGAGACTGAAGGCAGGACACATTCAGAAACCGTATCTCACTCAAAACAGCATGCATGGATTTTTTTCAAAGTCTGTATGCGTGTGGAAGCACCAGAGACACAAAATAACACCCCAAATCCCAAAAAAAGTGTTTTCTTTTTCATAATATGGGCACTTTAATACCTTAAGTGTTTATATAGGAAAATAAGTAACACTTTATAATAACCATCATTAATAATGGTAAATGAATAGCTAACTCCAACCCAGACTGGACAACTGACGTACCATTCTCCCAGGGCCTCTAAGCAGCGCATTCTGCCCAGGATGAGCTCTGGATCTTCTTTGTTCATGTCAATCTTCTTGTCGTATGCTACCAGGGCATCCTCCCACTCATGTAGCTTCTCATACCAAGTGGCTTGGATTTCCTAATAGTTACAAGCAGAAACGAGACACATGAGAAACATGAAACTGGAAGAATGTCACTATAAGATACCAAGCAATTAACCTGAACTACTTCTCTATTTCATTACAAAGTTTGTTATCTAGAACATTTGACAATTTAATACATTTGGGGGGGTTTTGTGTTAGCAAAATGTATTGGAAGTAAAGTAAGTAAAGTTTATGTATATAGCACTTTTCACAGATAAAAATCACAAAGTGCTTTACAATAAATTGGAATATGATAAATAGAAGACATAAAAATACAAGGAAAACATAGGTACATCAAATCAGACAGCCATAAAAGCCCTTGTCTAACTAAAAGCCTGTTTGAATAGCCAAGTCTTCAACTGCTTTTAAAAGAATCAACAGCATTTGAACAACGTAAAGAGAGCGGCAGTGCATTCCACAGCCTGGGTGCCACTGCCTGAAAAGATCGATCCCCTCTGGTTTTAAAATGAGTGCAGGGAACCGCTAACAACATCAGACCTGATGACTTCAGACACCGGGAAGAAGTGTGACGCTGTATCAGGTCAGACATATTAGGAGGAGCTTGTCCGTGCAAGGCTCTAAAAGTAAGGACCAGAATTTTAAAATGTATTCTAAAATGAACTAGTAACCAGTGAAGTGATGCCAAAACAGGTGTGATATGCGCTATTTTGCTTGTATGAGTTAAAGCCTTGAAGTGGAGTTCTGAACAACCTGAAGACAGAAAAGCTCTTTTTTGTTTAAACATGTAAAAAAAACAGTTACAATAATCTAAACAAGATGAGATAAAAGCATGGATGATTTTTTCATTTCCAATTCAACCTTTGCGTCAAAGTTCTGAGTTTTGATATGTTCCTAAGTTCAAACTAGCAGTTTCTAATTAACTGTTTGGAGTGATGCTCCAAGGACATTGCAGAATAAAAAACAACACCTAAATTCCTTTGGTTGGAGAGACGAGCCTAAAGCTCCAATATGCTGCTTAATCAGCAGGACACTACTTTAATGGGCAATAATTAGTGTTTCCGTCTTATATGGGTTCAGCAGCAAATAGTTGTCACTTAACCACTGCTTGATGATAGTAAAGCAGTTTATCAAGGACAAAAGTTTGTAGAGCTCAGTAGCCTTAAAAGGAGCAGTATAGCTGGATATCATCATCAGTATAAAAATGGTAAGATATGTCACTGAACTGGCTTATTATCTGTCCAAGAGGGAATTTACAAAAGGAACAGAATCACTCCCAGAACAGAACCCTGAGGTACCCCACATGACAACCCTGTAGTGTCCGACATGATCTGGTTTACAAAAACACTGAAAGTTCTGTCAGAAAGGTAAGACGTAATAAACAATTTTAAACTGATCCAGACATTCCAACCAGATTGTGAAGTCTGTTGATCATAATGGTATGCTCAATGGAGTCAAAGGCAGATGAAAGGTCTAATAGGACCCAAACCCCAGAGTCAGCTAACATCATAATGTCACTAGAGACTTTAAGTAATGGTAATGGTTCTCAAGGAAAGCAATAAGTTGCTCTGGTACAACCTTTTCTAAAGATTTTGACATGAATTTAAATTTCGATATTGGCCTGTAATTTTTGGGTTGTGATGGATCCAAACTGGGCTTTTTCAGTGCTGGTTCAACAACCGCATGTTTAAAAAAGGTGGGAACCAAACCAGTTGAAAGTGAAATATTAAACATTTCTACGATACAGGGGCCTATCGAATAAAAAACTTGTAAAAACAAAACACTAGGGAGAACATGAGTAGGACAAGACAATGGTTTCAGTTTATCTAGCAGAGTGGCGATGTCCTGTAATGTCACAGGTCTAAAGGAGGACCAAGAATTGGGAGGAGATAAACTGCAGGCCAAGTTATACAAATGTGCTGGTGAGATGTTTGCCCTGACATCTCTGATCTTATCTACAAAGAAATTAAGAAATTCATTACAGTCTGATTTTGAGACCACAGAGACTTGAGGATCAGTAGGGGAAACAATTTTGTTAATGGTGTCAAACAAGATTTGGGTTTTTTTCTTGTTTGAAGATGTTAGCTGAGAGAAGTATTGAGATCTAGCATTTCTCAGCACTTCATTTAAAGAAGACTTTAGCTCCCTAAGGTGAAGTCTATTGAGTTTAGTCGACTTCCATAGACGCTCAACCCGTCGACAATTTCTCCTAAACAGCTGGATTGATTCATTTATCCAGGGACTAGGCTTTTTTTTTTTTTTTTTTGAGTGGGAAGGCTTGATTTCACAGGTGCCCCTTTATCTAAAAATGCCAAACACTGACTATTAAAAAACATTAGCATGACTGCATCCTAACAGTGAATCTGGGTCAAACTACACACCTTGTCCTTTCACAGTCAGCCAAAGACTTCCATAACTTATATTATAATTTTGCATGGTTGATTAGAGATTCCCAACTTAATCAACCAATCCTGGACCTATTATATTTAAACGTTGACCTCCTGTAAAAGTGACTTCTAGGTATTGTCTTCTTTTAGGAGACACAAACCAATGATTACATACATAGAGCTCATCCAACCTTTGCTTTACTGATGGTTCCTGACTGGTATACTAAACAGGGAAACCTTGCATCCTCCCACAATAAAGCTTTCCAAATGGTCACCTCATTAACAAGGTTCCTGGAAGTGCACAGTCAAACTGTTTTACTGAGTCTTTTCACTTTTAAAGGTCCTATGACAGGCTGCTTTTTGGATGCTTTCATATAGGCCTTAGTGGTCCCCTAATACTGTATTTGAAGTCTCTTTCCCGAAATTCAGCCTTGATGCCGAATTACAACCACTACGAGTCAGTCCCACAATGAGCTTTCCTTAGGACGTGCCATTTCTGTGTCTCTAGCTTTAAATGCTATTGAGGAGCAGACGGGCAAAGCAGAGAAAGGGGCAGTAACCTTTCCCCTTATGACGACATAAAGGGAAGATTCCAGATTGGCCCGTCTGAGCTTTCATTTTCTCAAAGGCGGAGCGGATACCCAGACCCATCGCCATTTCTAGCCACTGGGGGACCATAGGCAGGCTAGGGGAACTCATATTAATGTTAAAAAAACCTCATAAAGTGACATTTTCATGCCATGGGACCTTTAAGATGCTTTTACAGAGAAACATAAATGCAGTTCACAAAGGCAGAAGGAAAGTCCTTTTCCATAAGAGTCCTGATGGTTGGGAAAAACATTCAATGTGACTTTAGGGTAAAAAATAACCACTTCATAAAATTAAAACTAGAAAATACTATTTATTTTAGGTTATAATCTAAAACCCAGCCCTGTTTTACCACTGCGTCTTCCCTCCACTGATCGCATACATTAAGTTTGTCATCAACACCAGCTAAGCTCTTGAATTCAGATTTTTGGCAATTTTGGATTGTAGGAAAAACCAAAAACATTGCGTATTAGTAACTTTCCTTGCAAATGGATTGTTTTTGGGGATTTAAAAAAAAGATTTTAGTCCATCACTGTTCACATTTCATGTTTTATGGTTTTGTCACTCGGGTAAATGTGTTTACTATTTACTTTCTCTGTGTTAGATTTTGATGTCAATGTTATAAATGTTTTTAATACTGTAAGTAGTATTGACATTAGAGAGATACTGGTTTTGTCTGTTCTATAATCATGAAGTTCATGATTGATACTGCTTCTAAAATAGACTGCCCAGTACATCCAAACAACAAGCAAACTAAAACCACAGTTACAAAATGATGCAACTGTGGTAATAGAGATGGAGAAGGATCAGAAGAACAACTTAGATAATTCATATGGAAAATCTGTGTGATGGTGTCCAATGCATATCCACTGTTTAACAGTTGTTTCGTATCTGGACCAGGTCCATCTACACAGAACATGAAACACTGAGGAGATATCAGTAATATTAAGTAATAATAGGGAGTAGTAGTCCTGTACATGAACAGAAGAAAAAAAATCCATAAAAATATTGACATATTCTGTGGCTTTCAACTTGGACCATCAGAAGTCACATAGTGAGTCATAGTAAATTAAGCTATTTAGGGACCTTACAAACCGCTCGCCATTAAGAAATCATTACGGTTTGTATTTTTTTGTGTGAAACATATCCTTTTACCACTGGAAAAAAGTCCCAAGTAGCTTTTTAAGAAATGCACAGCAACAACACATAAAAGGTGTCAAGAAAAGATCCTGTCCATTGGATGAAAAAGTCCATAGTTTTGCTTCTTGCTGTTGACTACTGATCAGCATAACAGATGGTTTTTCCACGTGCTGCACATTAGGAACAGGGTGTTCTGGGAGTATGTGTCTCAAATGGCCCTCATCCCCATGTTAAAATGTGTGTATGGGGAAATGGCATCCCGTTAGAGGTGTACGCAGACAAGAGACCACACATAATACAGCACACGGTTACTGGCAGCTAAGCTAACTAAGAAAGCATTTAGTCTGAAAATGAATCAAGAAATGCAAAGGAGTTGGTTAGGGCTGTTGCTAAAGGTATAAGTGGCTAAATGTTTTTTTTGCAAAAAGCTCTCTGCAGCAGCGTCCCTGTTATGCCGTTGTGGTGGTACGATTGAAAGAGGATTTTTGTCCCAGCGTCGGACTGAATGCAACATAGGGTAAGAGGGTGGAAAAGCACTCACCAGTTCTCCAAAATGCTTCATGGCGTACTCAAGCACCCCAGATGCCGCTTCTGGCTGCTGCAGTTTATTGTTGATGCTGCAAGATATGACAAAAACAAAGTCCAGCTTTTAGACCAATTTGAACACACAACTTAGAATACTACAATGTGTGGACAATATATAGATGCTTTCACTATTGTTTACAAAAAGCCATTTGTTAAGGTCAAGCTGTCTCACCACAGAAATATGTCTAGCTAAACTTACTATACAAGCAGAAAATCATAATCAATAATTTTCAGTAGATTTGCACTTCCTCGTGAGAGATTACATATCACATAGACGTTGATAGTTTGACAAAATGTCTAACTGACGTTTTCTGGAAAGAAACTTTTGACATGTTTTGACATAGCTAAAGCTAACATTGATTCCCCCGTGCAACCATTTGTAATGTAATGGCCTTGCACTAACGTCTGTGTTGCTGCTAACTCAATAGTTGACCTGGGGAGGGCTTCACCAGCCAGCACCAGAAGGTTTAGGATTTCCTTCTCAGATCCATGCAGACACCAACCAACCAGTATGGGTCAGTTGTGCAGAGACTAGAGGTCTTCATGGGTCTACCCACACCGTAAAACCCAAGACCCGACCCGGAACACAGACAGGTTAGGATCCACGGTTTATACTGTAAACTGGGTCCGAGTCGGGTGGCGTTCAACAAACCCCATTTCCCGTGAAGTTGGGACGTTGTGTAAAAGGTAAATAAAGACAGAATACAATGATTTGCTAATCCTTTTCAACCTATATTCAACTGGAGACACTACAAAGACAAGATATTTAATGTTCAAACTGATAAACCTCTCTTTTTTTTGTGTGCAAATATTTACTCATACTCATTTGAATTTGATGCCTGCAAAACATTCCAAAGAAGCTGGCACAGGGGCATGTTTAACGCTGTGTTACATCACCTTTCCTTTTAACAACACTCATTAAGCAGGAACTGAGGACACTTATTGTTGAAGCTTTGTAGGTGGAATTCTTTCCCATTCTTGCTTGATGTACGACTTCAGTTGCTCAACAGTCACCGGACTACACCACATATTTTGCGCTTTATAATTTGCACACATTTTCATTGGGAGACAGGTCTGGACTGCAGGCAGGCCAGTCTAGTACCCGCACTCTTTTACTATGAAGCCACACTGTTGTAACACATGCAGAATGTGGCTGTGCATTGTCTTGCTGAAATAAGCAGGGACATCCCTGAAAAAGACTCTGCTTGGATGGCAGCATATGTTGCTCCTAAACCTGTATGTACCTTTCAGCATTAATGGTGCCCACAGATGTGCAAGTTACCCATGCCATGGACACTAACACAACCCCATACCATCACAGAAGCTGGCTTTTGAGCTTAGCGCTGATAACAATCTGGATGGTCCTTTTCCTCTTTGGCCCGGATGACATGATGTCCATGGTTTCCAAAAACAAATTTGAAATGTGGACTCGTCAGACCACAGCACACGTTTCCACTTTACGTCAGTCCATCTCAGATGAGCTTGTGCCCAGAGAAGCTGGCAGCGTTTCTGGGTGTTGTTGATATGGCTTTTGCTTTGCATGGTGTAGTTTTAACTTGCACTTGTAGATGTAGCAATGAACTGTGTTAATTGACAAGGGTTTTCCGAAGTGTTCCTAAGCCCACGTGGTAATATCCTTTTCATAAGGATGTCAGTTTTTAATGCAGTGCCGGCTGAGGGATGGAAGGTCACGGGCATTCAATGTGGGTTTTTGGCCTTGCCGCTTACGTGCAGAGATTTCTCCAGATTCTCTGAAAATTGAGAAACATTGGGCCTCATTCACCAATATCTTCCTAAGTTTTCTCTTAAATATGTTCTTAAGAAGGTTCCTAAGAAAAGTCTATGCCGGATTCATGACGTGTTCTTAAACAGCAGATTTGTTTGCATCTGTGTTCTTAGGATTGATGAATCCCACGTCTTCGTAACTGAAAGCACGTGCCAGTTGTTCCTAATTAGCATAAGAAAACGCCCCGCAAATTCCCATATAAGGACATGACACTTCCTGTGCACCTCCTGGGAGACAGGTTTTCGGAGATTGTCAGAGCCGCGGTCGAGGAAGTACTGAATCTCAGTACTTAAATAAAAGTACAAATAACAAGAGACATATTTACTTTAGTAAAAGTAGAAGGTGTCCACTACCACAAACAAGGCCTGGCTTTTTAAAAAAAAGTTCCTATCCTAACCAGCATAAAACGGAAATGTGTTAGAATCGGAATGCGGTTGGTTTTATTCATGGATGTATTTTAAGAAAAATTAATTTTAAGTTTTATTTTCTTTAACCATGCAAGTAAGTAAATAAAGTGTGTGAAGCAGCGCAAATAGGGAGATATGAACGCGTCTTACGCAGCCTGGCGGAGGAGTTAACAACGCTGTGGAGAGAAATAGATGGCAACTATGATTTAAAAACGGGAATAATAAAAACAAATGTTTTCATTTTCACTTTTACTGGAGGTTGTATTACCGAGGGTCAGCGGCGCTGCGCCCGGGCTCTGCAGCACCGGAGCCGGCTTGGATCAGCGGTGCCCCATATATACAGTATCTACGGCAACCAAACTTTACTGGTGAGACAAACGTGTGACGGTCAGGAAGACGTTTTGGCAGGGGGAAACTGATCAGAAAATGTAACGGAACATTGTAGAAATGTAGTGGAGTAAAAAGTATAGATAATTGCTGCAAAATGTAACAAAGTAAAAGTCAAAAGTAGGCTATGCACTATTGAGTCTACTTAAGTAAAGTAGCCTACAGATACGTGAAAAATGTACTTAAAGGAACACGCCGACTTATTGGGAATTTAGCTTATTCACCGTAACCCCCAGAGTTAGACAAGTTGATACATACCCTTCTCATCTCCGTGCGTGCTGTAACGCAGCCTGACGGTTCCAGCATTAGCTTAGCCCAGCACAGATCCTGGAGGTAACTGGTTCCAACTAGCCTACTGCTCCAAATTGTGACAAAAATGACAAAATAACACCAACATGTTCCTATTTACATGTTGTGATTTGTATAGTCACAGCGTGTACAAAAAACAACGTAACATAAGACAGCCATCTTCTAACAGTAAACAAACCGGGAACTATATTCTCAGACAGGCTTGCTGCAAGCATATCACTCCGCCCAAGTACTATATTCTTCCGCTTGAGAATATAGTTCCCGGTTTGTTTACAGTTAGAAGACGGCTGTGTCTCATGTTATTTTGTTTTTTTGTACACGCTATGACTCTATAAATCACAACATGTAAAAAGGAACATGTTGGTGTTATTTTGTCACTTATTCGGAGCAGTAGGATTGCTGGAACCATTCACCAGCATGTTCTGTGCTGGCCTAATGCCACTGGAGCCGTCAGACAGCATTACAGCACACACGGAGATGAAAAGGGTATGTATCGATTTGTCTAACTCTGGGGGTTACGGTGAATAAGCTAAATTCCCAATAAGTCGGCGTGTTCCTTTAAGTACAGTTAGGACAAATTTGTACTTTGTTACATTCTACCACTGCATTTTGGCCCTATAAATAGCGATCAATCACCAAATAACGCAAGATTTAATCCGTTTAATTGCTGATGTAAATTGTATTGTTAGTGTTTTTTTGCACAATATGATTTCTTTTTTCAACAAATGATCAGAAATACATTACAGTACAATACTATCATTGTAAACGACTGTAGAATTAAATAAAATGCAGTAAGCAATCATTTGGAGCAAAATGTCATCACTCAAATGTGCGTAAGAGTGCTTTTCAGTGTTTGTAGATTTTGTTCTTAGCTAAGAACAAAGTTAAGAAAACATGAATGCCAGAATCTTCGTAAAAAGTTCGTAAGAAGGGTTTAAGAACACATTTCTTCGTAAGAACGGTTGGTGAATGAGGCCCATTGTTCTTCAACTATTGGACAATTTGCTCGCGCAATTGTTCACAACGTGGTGAATCTCGCCCCATCCTTACTTGTGAATGACTGAGCCTTTTGGGGATGCTGACCAATCATGACCAATTAACCTGTTCACCTGTGGAATGTTCCAACCAGGTGTCTTTTGAGCATTCCTCAACTTTCCCAGTCTTTTGTTGCCCCTGTAACAGCTTTTTTGGAACGTGTTGCAGGCATCAAATTCAAAATGAGTGAATATTTGCACACAAAAAAAAATTAAGTTTATCAGTTTGAACATTAAGTATCTTGTCTTTGTAGTGTATTCAATTGAATATAGGTTAGAACGGATTTGCAAATCATTGTATTCTGTTTTTATTGACATTTTACACAATGTCCCAACTTCATTGGAATTGGAGTTTGTATTACAGTCTGTTTGCTATTATGTGTAGACCAGACAGGCTGACCATGATAGAAGTGCTGTCAGTGTGTATTCGAATTGCATCTGCAGCTACAAGGTGGTACCAAATGACCTGCGCGAGCAAATGCCCCTGCTCAGGAGGTGAAGGGTCAGAGAGCACAGGACAGGCAGTAAATTAGCAATGCTAGCAATAGAAGCCATAGCAACAAGCCATTGTTATTTTAGTTTAAAAAGAAAAACAGCCAGAGTTATCTTTATTATGCTAGAAATAACAAAACTGCAAAGCTGATTTTTAACAAGCCGTGTTTGTCATGATCCGTTACCGTGACATCAAGTGGACTTTTAAACTAAAATAACAAGTGGATTAGCCTTGCTGTTTCAATCAGCAAGAGAGGAATAACAGAATGGATGTATTTTACCAACTTTCTGGGCAAGGAGGTTGGCCAGGCACAGGGAAGAAGGCTACTTACGTTACCTTAGGTAAGACACAAAGTTTTGTTTTGACAACTTTAAATTAACGTTAACTTGTAAATAGCAATCACCTGTCAAATCGGTGCCATGTCTCCCAGGTAATGTATTTTCGGGTCTGTTTTGGGCACAAATATTTGGACCTGTGAAGACCTCTAGCCGAGTCAAGGTTGTCTTCACCGGATTCCCACCCACAAACACAGCTGTGATTATTAGAATGCAGAACAAAGCCAGTGGAACTACTACCCCTGATTTCTCCAGAGATGAGTGAGAATTGTGTCCCTGAACTATCAATGTAAGAAAAGTAATTTACCCAACAATGAGGCAGTTTTACCATTGCCAACTAAGAAATCTGTTTCAATGCATTTTGGCAATGTAGAATAAATGTTTACTCTTTTAGCAAGGTGTTTATTGTGAAAAGTAAATGCACCTATTGACATTTGTCACGCTTGTTTCACAAATGGTGCGTTATCTGTCAAGACACCACAATTCCCGTTTGTACACCCTCCACTCACCCGCACCGTCACCACATCTGGAAACATTCATATAAACCGCAAGTCTATTATATTTCCTCAACTGAAAAACCCGTGTGCAGCCACAGCCAATACATCTGTAAAATGTAGCGTTTGAAGAAAGCTGGTATGCAGTGGAGTTCCTGAGGACAGCAGGCAAAAGTTGATGATACTTGAGCATATATGTCAGAAATCTGGTTTGACAGAGGGTAAAGGTAAAAGGTTTTGAGGGTAAAGGCCACAAAATGTGATGAAATGGCACAGCAAGTGGTCATGCCAAAGCTTAGGGAGCTGCTGGTGCAGGCCTGCATGATGAGAGGTAAAATAACAAAAAACCACAACAGGAGCTGTCTTGTACATAGTTAAAAACAGAAGACAATCTGACCGCTAGAAATAACTTTCAAAAAGCACTCGTGCCTTCAGGGACGCAATGCTCTGAGTTGCTAGTCATGTGCCAATATGTGTCCCAAGAAAGACTTAATGCTACTAAGGATGAACCGATCCTCTCCTGATACCGATTCCGGTACACAAATTCAAAGTACTGACGATCACAGAACGCTGATACTAGTGAGGATACCAATACCAGCGCTGTTTTTACTTTTACAATTTATAATCTGTGTGGACCTGATTGGATAAATCTTCTACGTGTTATAATCATTTTTAACTATAAGTGTTCATACAACATTCTATAATTAGGACACAATTTAATAATAAACAGTGCATCCGGTGTTTTGAATTGGTACCCATCAAGTAAACTTATAAAGAAGGAACAGTCATCACATACATCATTGGTGCCAAGCCTTTAGCATTCTACATGTATTTGATTGTAATAGAGAATATTTGTTATTTATAACTAACCAACCATCAAACTGTTAATGATATTTAATAATAATCAGGATGGCTAATGTTAGCCAGCTCTATCGATTATGTTTCCTATTATTTTTAGAAGGTGGCGCTAATCGCCAAATTTTATATTATTAATTACGGGTTCGGTACTTGTTACTTTGTTCGTCAATGAACCTTGACCGTGTACATTAATTTGAAAATAAAACCCCGTTAGTAAGAAATAATCCTTGTGAAGGTGTAAAAGACACAGACAGGGAGCTGCAGTGTTGGTGAGTAGCAAATATTACGTTCCAGCCTCTCTAGCATATTCGTTTTATATCATGATTAATATGTCGGACCTGCCCAGTTTGCGTATGTATCATGATGTAGCTGCTGCTGGACAGAGCCATGACACTGGCACCAAAGTCTGGCACCAATGCAAAATTCGAATGACGTATGACTTTTCCTTCTTTATAAGTTTCCTTGGTACCTTTATGCAACAAGAACAATTTTAGCCATGTGGGGTAGCTTCAATCATGTAGGTGACCTACAGAAATGTATTGTCACAATAGTGAAGCCCTACATGTATATCTTGTAAGCCATTTAAAAGGAGAGAGAGAGAGAGAGAGAGAGAGAGAGAGAGAGAGAGAGAGAGAGAGAGAGACTGCTGAACATACCACATCAACATCCATCCATCAGCTATATGCTCTAATCACTGCACCATTTGTGTAACATTGATTGTGTAGCTAAAATTTCCTTAAAAAGTAATAGCTCTGTTCAAGTGTTCTTAAAATAAAATGGTATTAACAAAAATTTCAGAATTGATATACAAGTTCTAAGATCTATCACAAACTAAACCAAACAGTGACGCAGGATATCCTTCATATCTTTTAGTCTTGCGTGACAATTTGAAATGATTTTTAAAAAGTTCCTGGTGTAAACAGATGACAGAGGGTGCAAGACTTTACGACCTGAAGGAAATCAAACTAGACAAGGATGTGACTGCATAACATGGGAAAGTGAGCTCATTTTAGTAAATAAGCATTTGTCTGTGACCCTCATGGGGCTTGATAGAGTGCCATGCACTCTTTCAGCAACCAATTAAATAACAATCCCACAGTCTTCAATAAACACAACTACTATCCATTATTCTGACTACCATTGACAATATTACACAGGTATGTTGTTACACTTACACAGGTATGCTTGGTAATTTAAATTGGACCAACAAATTACTTATTGTTGTCAAATAATCAACTTGGCAGCAAATGTACAAATAACTGCATGTCACACCACACACAAGCTGCAGAGGTATGTGCTAAAGCTGCCCAGATGTGGTTTCATCTGAGGAGACAAATCAGAATAAGGGCCTTCTCTCCTGCGGACCCTGGAGATTTCATTGTCCCTCAGCTGAAGTCATCTGGCTGCCAGCTCCAAGCACACACAGTCTAAACACATCCAGATGACAAGGCTCACGTAAAGTTCTCCTCAAGTAAAAACTCCATCAAACTATTAGCAAGAAGAAAACTTCTTGAAACCACTGTCAAGCCTCTCTCTTATGCAGGGCCACAAGTCTGACTTCCTAACTGGAACTTTTCTCAGATTTGCTCATGTGAGACATTGACAAGTCACTGCAAAGAACTTGAGCTTAAGTCCTAACAATTGTAAAACCGTCATGATTTATTACATCATGCCATGACATTTTGAAAAATGTGCTGTGTATCCTGAATCAGATTTCTTTGTGGTCTGATTCTAAACCCTGAATGAGGTTAGCACACTGCTCTTTTCTACAGAAGTTTAGGAGAGAAGATCCTTGATAGCTGATACTTTTAAAATGCCAGTCATACTCTATATTGTAAACAAAACAAAATAGTCAGAGTTAATTAACTAATTAATTAATTAGTGGTCTTTCATCTTACCTTATGACTGCACATTTTTATTGGCCCTTCTGTTACAAAAACAGAGCACTGCATCACTGCTATTTAAACATTTCTGACCAGAGGAGAAAGAAAAACAATCACCTTAAACAGACTCATGCCTCGTATTTGGATTTTAACTATACAAAGATTTATAGTGATGTCGTATGTTTTTGGCATATTTTAATCAGAAATGTTGACTGAATATTTCAGGTGGGACCTAGGTAGAGGCATGCTGTTAAATTTTCAACACAGAGAGAAACAAACCACTTGAACTCTACTTGTGTGTCTCAGGAGTATAACACAAATTATTTATCACACTGCTAACTCTAAACCAGCATGTGTACATAAGATTCTGATTAATATAACACATTTAGCCATGATTACCCTGGGTCAGAAAGCGGCAAGAGGGAGTAGAAATTTATATTTTCTTTTCAAATGTTAAACCATAGAAACAAAATCCCTTCTAATCTACTAAAATAATCCATAATCCCCATCTCAACTATTCTAAAGTGGCTCGGCTATTTTGTTGAGAGGAGAGAGCATGATCCCTTAGGAAATTGCAGATATTTCCTCCCAGAGAGGGTAAGATGTACGTGAATCTCACAGAAAGGAAAAAATGGGCCTCACTACTGGACCTAATTTAATCTAATTAGGAAGATATCCAATTAATCCTTACTGCTTTTTGGGCCCTTTGCTTGCCAAATGCTGACTCCATTCCATAATGTTGAACATAATAAGTTCAAAATGAGAATGGCTATCTAATCACTGTTCAAGGAAAAGCTGAATCAAGGTCCATTGAATTGATTCACTTTGGGTTTAAATGCTGTAAACATATTTGTAAGTTTGGATATTTCTTAAAAACATCTTATATAATATTGGCAAAATTATCAACAGGCTTTCAATGGAAGTACATTAATTCACCAATGAAGACTGGTGCACTGACACCTGTCCTGCAGGTCTCTCATTAGGTGCAAGTTGTGAACTGCCAAACCCAGTTACTGCATTGTCAAAGCATGCACACACAAAAAAACAAAAATCTAGAAAACGGTTCAAATAGGAGTTGAACCGTATGTAGAGGTTAAATCACAATGTGAATCACAAACTAGTGGAGTTGGGCAAGAAGTTAGTTTGATCACTTTACAAGAGAGAAAATGCTGCCCATATACATTTAAAATGTTTGGTTCATGGTTTGATTTGGTCCTTACAAATCATTACATGTGACTAAGGCAAGCCGAAACAGCAACTGCTTAGCTGGTCCATTAAAGTGGCAGGTCTTTCACATCACTGAGCCTTAAGTTTGTTCCATTGCAGGAAAAGTGACACTAGCTGTCTGACAATTCTTTGGACTTTTTGCCTAAAAAAAAAAAAACATTAATTTGTGTGGCAGCCAAAATGCAATCAACAATATTCCCAGACAGAATTAATCCAACTATCTAGCACCTTAGGTGAGTTCTTTCCATTGCACAGGCCTTGTCTGAGCAGACTACAAATAAGAAACGTGTGGAGGTGGAACTTTGCTGACAACAGTCACTACACTGCTTCAACCGATGTCTCTGAAACAAACACTTCCCAAGACAACAGGGCATGAGAAGGCCCATCCAAGATGACCTCATGTTTACAAGAAAACATGTCAAGCGGTGGGAGTCACTACATCAGCGTGTTTTACAAAACAGTTTTTATTCAGGTGGCACAAGTTTGAAAATCCTCAACACACACACACACACACACACACACACACACACACACACACACACACACACACACACACACACACACACACACACACACACACACACACACGGTACATTTCACACGTCTTGAGCACACACACTTGCATAATCTCACAGTTGTGGACATGACGTTAAAAAAAAAAAAGTATTGAAACCTTGACAATGAATGTTTGTTTGTGATTGTTATTGCTGTATGTTGCATTCACCAGCATTCAGCGCTACGCAGTGATCTCCCTATCCACCAACTCAGGCCTGATTGGCTGGGTGCCCCACTGTGACACCCTACATGCCCTCATCAGAGACTACAGAGAGAAGAAAAAGATTTTGCTCAACATTGAACACCGCATCATGCTCAGGGTGAGGAACCACTAACATCAAACATTAGGTTTCTCCTTTCTGCCTTTTAATAACAGTACATTCCCAGGATGGATTTGAATTAAGCTATGTTATTAAATACAAATGTGTGTGTAAATGAGCATATGCCCTTGCATGTTATTCACTGTTTTGTGCCAACAGGTGTTTAATTCATGAAATGTATGTCAATTTGTTATTTTCATATAAAGCATCCGCATTAATTACTAAATAGATTCATCAAAGTTGAGGAAGCATCTGTTTTCATTACTCTTTAATGACGCCAGCCGCGCGCACACACACACACACACACACACACACACACACACACACACACACACACACACACACACACACACACACACACACACACACACACACACACACACACACACACACACACACACACACACACACACACACACACACACACACACGCTACTGTATAAAGAAGAAAAATGAAGACTTTTTAAAGAAATTTAAGAATGCAAACCTTCATGAACTTCAAAATTAGTATTGCTTATGAAGTGTTGAACTAAAGCAGGTCTTGCATTTTTGCAAGATTGATGTCTTGGAAATGGTTAGTTTCAAATGATTCTCCTTTGTTCATTTTATCACAGTGACCAGTGTAGCATGAACTACATTCGTTTTCCTTCTCCGTCCAGAAAACGTTGCACCGACAATCCCACTCAGACATCAGTCGTGGGCAATTAGAGAATGATTGACATTAATTGGTCCAAAACATTCCTATTTTTTCAGCTGGATGTGTTTTTAGCAGCAAGACCAGCTTTGAAAGAAAACGATACTAGACTACTGGCACGTGAATCAGTTGATGAATGAAGGCAGGTTAAGGCAAGGCTGATTTATTTCTATAAGCCCTTTCAAACAAAGACAAATCAACATGCTTTTGGGGACAAGCCTTTCGCTTTGTTTTTTGTACAAATGAGTTATCTAAAAAATACTGCTGCTTGATACTGACATTCTTCATCTTACCATCTGATTTTAAGTCTTTTAAAAGCCGAACAACGGAATTATCTCAAACGGTTTGAAGCCCAGAAATACAGTGCTTTGATTAAAGAGCCCCCTATTATGCTTTTTTTTAATTTTTCCTATCTTTTAGAGTGTTTTATATTTTTGTGTGTATGTAATAGATGATAATGATGTCATTGATTGAGAAAGCCAGCCCAGTTTTTCAAATGTTGCCCATAGGTGCTGCTTGAGCAAGCACAGCCCGCCCAGTGGCTTGTTTCAATTTGGCTGACCAATCACAACAGAGTGGGCCAGCTGACCAATCAAACCAGACTGGGCTTTTCAGGAAGGTGGGCCAAAAGCTCACACAGTGTTTCAGGTGGAGGTACTGCAGCAATGGGCAGTATGAGAACATCAAAGCACGTAAAGCTATTCTAGGAGACCCCAAGAGTACAAATATGATGCTGATAAGGAGCATAATAGGAGCTCTTAAATGTTGTGACATACCTAACACTCCATCTTTTATTCAGATAATAACTAACAGTTCAAAATCATATCTGAACAGTGTCATTCAACACCATCTAAAATATGGACTTAAATCTTAAACTTGTAAAACATGAACACAACATAGATCTTTAAGGGTAGCACGCACACATCTTCTCTGGAAATTATGCGCAACATGTTGTCACATACTGTAGATCTTGGCCTCTGTGTCTTATGAAACAGCAATGCATCACTGCATGAGATAAGCATGGAGGGATAGAAAGTGGTTACCTCACCCGCTTCCTTCCAGATTGCCCCGGGATGTGTGTGGCTAAAGAAGGGTTGAACTCATCTCTGACACCATCTGACTAGCCCTTTGTCTCTCATTTCTTCAAAAACGTCAAGACAAAAAGGTGGTTGTTTCGTCACCGAGCAGATGCCGCAGCATGAGGAAACACTTAGTATCCCTTGACTTTGAAAGAATTTCTTCGAAATGACTAAAATCAGCTCTCCCAGTGAAGCTTATCATAAAGTTCAGTACTTTGAAATGTGGAATTGTACATAGGAAAAGGGCAAATAAACAGGGGTATTGCAAATAATGAAAAATATGTCCCTGTTGATATAGTATACAGTATATAGAGAAAACAGATCAATCTCATAATTTCATACAACTTTTTTTTTCCTCAAGGAAGTCGACGTGTTAGGGGGTCCACTGAGACATCAGCCGGAGAAACCATTCCACCACACTGGGACACCACTGCAGAATGCGTCTCCTGGGCTCCTCACCTTCAGGTCAAGAGGCCAACAGAACAAAGTGTCTCCAGTGGCCTCCAAAAAAAATCCTTACAGCTACCTCATTGGAATGTTGCTGTTGCCATGTGGACCAAGACATCTGTATACTATGTTTCTGGTTTCTGCGGGTGACATATTGACTAATTTTTCAAGTGAAATTATCCATTAAAGATTTCCAATGAAAGATGCCAGTTCATGATATTTATTTTTTATTTTGTTCTATTGAAATTGACTCGTGCTATAATTGAGTTTTCTCCAAAACAAATGGGAAGTAGTGTTGTCGTAGAAGTAGTAGAGTCATAAAGCAGCAAAGTACCAGCTATTGGTCAAAGAGGCAAAAGTATTTAGTATATTTATAGTTTTTATACTTGTACTGGTTACACTGTGTTCATAGTTATTGAGGAATTCTAAGTGCATGGAGATAGATACAGAAGTAGTTAAAGCTTATACAACTTCATTAAACAAAGTAAGAGTTTTCTGCATTTTCACACACTTCAGTTAATGGTTAGACCTACTTAAAGATCACTGAGATCACTCTAATACCCACAAAGCTAAAAAACAAACAAAAAACAATGGGATCCCTAGATGCTGGCACAAATGGTTTTCTGTCCCACAATTTTTACATCCCAGTGTCACGAAACGTCTCTCTGAAGAAGTGCCACATGGCCAACTGTACAAAAAGCAGGGAGAATTATTATAAAGGGATAGTGGCTAATCCACCATTCTTCCCCTCCTGTACGGTCTGTCCCAGCTACTGGTTTGAAGGGTGGCGAGCAGATGGCCGCTGCCTGACCTGCATACCATGTGCGACAACAAGACGCCACCTGGTAGTCATCTCCAGCTTAAGCCACCAGACGTCTTGATGGTCTGCCAGGGCATAAAGTCTGCCACTCTAAGAGCTGGATACACTGGTGCATACGGTCTCCTTCATTATGGAAAATATGGAACAGTTTATTTCACCCCTATACGTGACCAGGTTTAACTGAGATGCAGATCATTATGCAATGTATTATTTTAAAATTCAAATCCATGGTAACCTATATACTTGTCTTATAAAAGGATAATATCCATCCCATCGGCATGTAATTTCAATTCAAACTGTGCTAATAATTAAGCTAGACTGTATGTTAATAACTACCAGTACCAATAGTATCGGTTAATGTAAAAGAAATCCAGCAAACCTGCTTTCTTACATTAAAGAACAAAAATTGTTCTTAAAACTGAATAACGATCATGAAGTGAATCACAGGGAGCCCATTTCCAATTTCCATCATTTGAAATGTTTTGTTTATCTAAACACAGAATATATTAATGATTCACAAACTACCGAGTGAAAGCCTCACATGGAAATATAATGCCTTCAAATAAGCCAAAACAATAACATTTGGAGAATTCAAACTGAGGATCTTCTGTGCAGACAGAGCTGACAGGTGGAATAGGTTACTGTTAATAAAATTATGTAATTCAAAGTTTTGAGATAGAGGCCCTGGAAACCGCTGGCTCCTGCTTTTACCTCCTGCCTTTCCTGTAATTGAACCCATGAGTTCTCCGATGACAGCTAGGCCCCAGTGGTCACTGTTTGATTACGAAATGTTTTTCCAGTGTATTTAGGGACACAAAAGCCGTATGTGAGAACGTTCTGACTAACAACACTTTGTTTTGTCAGCTCGCACTTATCAAAGATAGATGACTGCTGCAAAGCACAGCAGGGTGTCCAACCTGTCTTACAAGGCAAAGGAATAAATCTGTTCAATGAAATGTGTGGGCTTCCCAAGGAAGTCATATAAAGAAGGCGGCTTTGGGTAGGCTTAGTGAATACCTCTAATGTTAAGAGGAGCCATGCATTTTTTCACACAGAGCCTGGTAAGACATAGTTAGAGGGTAAATGCTGTTTAAAGAAGCTGTTTTGAAGGGGAAAACAGCGTGATGCTAAACATATAAAACAGTATCCATCTGGACCTTCTTGTAGAAGCACTGAATGACAGAGTCCAGGACCAGAGGAAAGTGATGCCGCTGGGATGCAGTGCTGGAAAGTGAGATGTGACTCACAATGAGAAAATCCAGGAAGGCAAATTATCCACATTTTTCCAAGAAACTGACACACATCAATGACTTAAGGTTAAGATTTATAGTGAGGTCAACAGGCACTACGCACCATCAAACATTACATTATTTTTGTAATATTATTAGTTATTATTATTATATTATTATTATTTTGACAGAAGCTAAGGTTAAAAAATAGAGCAAACATTCAGACCAGTAAACTTTCTGCTGTTGGCAACAGAGTTAGAACTAGTTTGTAATGTAACTCAATTACAGTATATTTAACATATCATAGTAAAGATACTTATCTTAACTAGATTAATTTTAAATAGTTTCTCTCTGGTAGATATCATAGGACGATTTTAAAATATAATGGCAAGAATGAATATCCCGGAGATCATTACGTGGTGACTGAACCTACCCTGAAATTATCACATTTGTTTGCAGTTTTATGCTACAAGCACCAGTAGATACATGTGACTGAGCCACATAAACATTGGGGCTGACCATGACATTATGGAGAGGAGTTGTTGTTATTTTTTGACAAAGGGGGGAAATCGAGAAGAGGGTCATGCCTATGATCTAACCAGAGTGCAGACTGTCTGGCAATTAAAAACATTGCCGCAAACTGAACATGAAGTAGGGCTGGGCGATATATCGATATTAAAAATATATCGATATATTTTTAAATGAGATATGGAATTAGACCATATCGCATATATCGATATAGTTCAAATGTGATCCTTGCTCCCATAGATATATACACAGATGTCGCCTTGAGGTTCTAAACATACGTCAAAACCGCCGCCATCTTGGAACAGAGGTCCGAAGCATTCAGATCAACGCTAGATATGCCGGACTTTTGTACTGCTTAATTATGTTCGATAGAGGAAATGAAAAGAACAAACAGCAATGAATAACATTTAACAGGTGACAATGTGTTTTATGATTATGTATGCCGCCCACCAGCAATCTGAGCTCCGGCGGCAGCGGGAGGCGGAGAGCTCCGTGGCCGGCCGCAGCGTCTCTTCCCCGGTAAAACACAGCTTTGCCTCGCTGCTGCGCCGGGGTCCCCGCTGATCCAGATCGGACCAGCCAAAGACAGAGTGGTGATCGGTAGGATCTTACACGTAGTCCAGGACAACCTGTATGTCGATATCGGCGGAAAGTTCCACTAAGTTTGCCGGCGGCAGGCGGACGGAGAGAAGCTACAGCGGGGCAGCAGAGACCGTCTGCAGCTGCAGGATCTGGAGCTCAGTGCCCGTTAAAATGACACGTAACGCATAAATACATACAGAAATAAACAGTGGAGGAATGAGCCTGGACATTTCAGTCTGTTTTAAACTTCACCTTGAAGCAGAAACTCTTAGTTCAGAAGGGTGAAGTTTCCGTTTGGACTCAGACCTGTGAACCGATCATAATAAATATTCTTTGTATTAACACATTAATTAGTTTCTTTGTTTTGTAGTCGATAGTTCATCTTTTAGTTTACTTAAGTGGAAGCAGTATCAAGTGGAAGAATGGGACTATAAACCTAGGCTTACAGGCATGAGGCATTACATTTTGAACAAAGTAGATTATATTAATATCAAAAGCTTAATTGACCTTTGGAACGAATCACAAATATGGAGCTTTGATTTCAAAAAAGGTACTCCTGTTATACAGTATTTAGGTTTACATTTTATTATTTGAACAGCTGAGCATTTAATCATGAACCAGGTGAAGAAACCGGTTTATTATTTATTTGATTTTGCAACTGTTTCTATGAAACTACTTGTGACATGTCATATTTGATTTGGCTTTGACTGAACATTTGCTCTCACTTTGCGGAAAAAAATATCGGGATATATATCGTATATCGATATTCAGCCAAAATATATCGGGATATGACTTTTGGTCCATATCGCCCAGCCCTAACATGAAGGCAACCCATTATGTTTGTATAAAGACGACAAATGGCTTATTACTCCCATATGCGTCTTACAAATCAAACAAATACAGGAAACTAAAAGCACATGTCAATATTTAAAAAAATAAATAAATAAAACGTACATGGGAAATTGCAAAGCGGTGACCAGATGTAAGAAGTGGCCAGCAACATTCAAGGATCAAAATATCCAGTTGAAGGAAGAGCTATACACATCCAAACATGTAGCTTCAACACTGTGAAACATCAAAGCAATAACGGACCATTAATTATGTAATATTTGGCAATTTGTGCTCTGAACCGCAGTTTCCATGACACAAAGATGATGCACAGCAGAACGATCCAAAGTGTTTCCTTATTTGTTTGCCTGACCAAGTGAGGAAAAGTGACAGACGCCTGCCAAACATTTGGCAAGAGGGACAAAAAAAAAAGCCTACGGTTAAAAAACAACAAGGTCTCTGCGAGTAACACGAGATCATGTAATAAGATGGGAGACAGAGGTAAAAGTGTCGTGTTTTATATCTTTTTCACAGTGGTGATATTCTGTCAACCCTATATGCCCCTCAGCTCCAAGCTTTGTGCTTCCATGGGTTACATACACTTATATAACTTCTCATGCTGTCCTGTACAGTGCAGGGTAACGTACAGTACAAGAAATTAAAATGCAAGCCATTGCATAAATAGGGATACATGTTTGGGGATTATGGTGTCTCGAATTGTAAATAGTGCAATTGTAAAATATTTTCACTTATAGATGTTAAGTTTTAGTCCCAACAGGAATGTGTATCGCATCATCCATGTGAACATACACTAGATACTGACCCACTCACAAAACATTGCTCCACAGTGCTACAAGTGGTCAAAGACTCCACGGTGTACATTTGAGGCAAATCTATTGGTCTTTAAAAAAATATATATATATAAAAAAAAAGGAGTAGCTCAATGTTGTCTTTTCATACATATACTGTCGCACATTGTTTCTTGTCTATGGGTTGTCTATGTGCAAACGCCTCAATCCCTGCCTTTTCCAGACACTCCATTCCTGTCCATGTGGAGAAGTGCAAAGCCATAAAATTCAAGTAAAAACTGACAGGAATGTCCTGGTTCAGCCATGTCTCAGTTAAAATTGTTACGCACAACTCCCTGTATTTACAGCATACTCTGGCACTTCATCATGGCAGTTCACCTATTTTGCACAGCAATGATCACACATAGCTGAGTATCATAAAAGTCATGCATGATCTGTTGTCTCAACACCCAAGGCATAACCCCCCACAACCACCCCTTTGGCCTTAATCTCTAAAGGCGTCTCCTCTAAGATGGCAAGGCTGGCAGCTCCTCAGGGAAGCTGGGATGAGCTAGACATTCCACAGATCGGAGATTCAAGAAAGCCTCTCTGATGTCTAACAATGCAAAGGTGTTATTTCCACCCGCAGCCAGCAATTGGCCTGTTAGAAATGTTAAATAGAGAAGCTGACCCAACAGCAGGAATTTTGCAAACATTGTCATTTAGCCACACAAACGCACCACATTCAGCACCAGGTTGTAAATGGTGGTTCAAACCACCAATGAACACTTTCACTGCTTTGTACCATCCACAATTGTAGGTGTTACGAATTTGACTCCAACCACAATGACCATTGTATGTGCCATGAGGGTTTCTTTCCAATAGTGCACAGTATTACAAAAAACACTAAACTATTGTGCTCCTTTAGTCCTTTTTAGAAAATGTATACATTTGCCTCAAATGTACCTGTGGAGTTTTGACCACTTGTAGTACAGTGGAGCAACGTTTTTATGAGTTTATATGCACTCATTTATTTACACACGTCACAAAACTAAGAGCAGCAGTATTAATCACTAGATGGACAGTGACTATGGAGGACAGTGATTCATTGATCTGAAGAGGCTCTTTTGTTGTCAGTTAGCAGGCAATTTCTCAGTTAAACTCTCCTGAATAAACTAAAGGTTGAAAAACAATTATTGATTCATCTTCCATTAATATTTTAGCTCTAGTAGAAGAGTATGGTCTAGACCTGCTCTATACGACAAGTGTCATGAGGTAACTACTGTTGTGATTTGGCGGTATATAAATAAATAAAAAAAAACATGAACACCAATGTCAGTGTTGTCTGTGCTATAAGACAGCAGCAACCTTCTGTTATTCATCAAAGCCACAAGAATATCACTTCATTCTGTTGTTCTCTAGTGGGTAACAGTATACCATTTCAGCTACTTAAAAAAAAAATGCAGCACGTGTGGTGGCAAAATGTTAAGCCTTTACACATGTAGACAGCATATTCAGACTTCTCCTGAACAAATTCTTTCCGCTTAATGGAAACTGTATTTTGGCCTAATTTTATCCTCAAGGTTTTACTAAGCCTTTCTCCTTGTATCAATATCCTTTGAAATTTGATGCTGAAAGGCTCTGCAGAAAACATGTATGTTTCAACAACTGCCAAAAAAGGTAGCATCAATAGAACTTTTAACCTACAATTAAGAGTACTTAAATTACTTCACACGTCTCTTGGCATGTGAAAAACAAATTGGAAAGGGATTGGAAAGGTCTTCCACCCTGAAGGTTGGAGAGGGTCAGCACGGTGACTGGTGCGCACTGGGAGAGAGGGGGAGGACCCACATGCAAAATATTTAAGATGTTCAGGCAGAGGAGGGCTTCACTGTGGATATAAGACAGAGTCTGGGGGAGCCTTTGGTCAAAGAGGAGCTCCAACTCAACTGGTCAGCCAAAGCTATTGTCCGTTTGATATCTCCGGCAAAGACCTTCTACAGGGATAGACTACTCTTGAATACTGAAAGCAATCAAAAATCTAGAAAATGGCAAAAGTAAATTTGAGCATAGTGGCTCTGGGGGTCACACTGCTCTTGTTAGCTGAGACATGGGCACAGAATCCCAAGAAGAGACTGGCACCTCCAAAGCCTCCCAAGGCTCAGTGCTGTGATGAGGTGCGCTCTCTCAAGGTTCAGGTGGCCAATCTGACTAGTCTCCTCGAGGAGATGAGTCGCAAGCAGGAGACGGACTTGATGAGCATTGTTAAGCAAATAATGGAGCTGGACAAGAACAATCGGCAGCAAGAAGCCCGGGTCACGGAGGCAGAGAGCAAGTACTCAGAGATCAACAACCGCGTGGAGATCATGCAACTACAAACCCTGCAGTCTGCTCCTCAGACTTCATCAGGTGAGCATCACCACTTTTTAACAGCTGTTAATAGAGTAGGAATTCAATGACATACTGACCAAAGTTCTGTGTGCTGCTGGTTGGTGTCATAACATCTCAAAAATTGCAGAAATTATTTTTTGTTTAACAATTTTTTTTTTGCCAAAATGAATTCACATGAAATTTACAATTTACATAAACAAAACAGTCCTGGAGAGAGTTGTTCACACATCCATCAGTGACTCTAACATCATCAGTTACTCTCGCCACCAAATGCAATGCAATCTTGGGGGAATTGTTGGCTCTCTGTAAATTATAGTGTGGTCTAGACCTACTCTATATGTGAAGTGTCCTGAGATAAGTTTGGTTATGACTTGACACTATAAATCAAATTTTATTGAATTAAATCTTTTGCATAATTGACAACTCTCTTTTCATCATCATCTCTCTATAGCCTGTTGAGCAGATGGTGTCGAATTCACACTCCAGGTGTCTATTATTAGTGTCTATTATAATTATTTCCACACATGGACAAATATTTAAGTTTGTCTACCAACCTTTTCAGCCTGTCTCAATTTTGTTTTCAATTCAATTATCAGTTTAATTTGAATAATTTACAGGAAGTTGAAAAGATATATTCTTCTAAATAACAAGCCATCATTTCACTGGAATGTCCTTAAATAGGCCAACTAGTTTGCACACAAGACACTATATATCTTTGTGGGTCTCAGAAAACTGCTGTGAATTGGTTGCGAGGTAAATTACAGTGCACACACTTATCTGAGCTGCCCGACAGCAGTCAAAAGCATTAATTTGGAGCTGAAGTCCCATCTGCAGGGCTGTCCATAAAGAGCTCCATCAAAGCCAAATCATCTCCGACATTCATCTGAACTTTACACACCGCTAATCAGCACTGGCTGCTGCAGAGAGGTTAACCAGGCATGACGTAGTTTATTATTTCAAAACCTTAACTGTGTGGTCTAGCAGGGCCACATTTATGTCACTGGCAAAGGGAACACAGAGGCCTTTTTAAAACTTGAGTAAATTAGAGAGAGGAGGGCAGAACAGGAAGGGATGCAAAGATTAGAAGAAGTGGAAGGTTTCCATCGTTTTTTCTTTTACACAGACTTTTTAAAGTATTGGGCTCATTGCGCCATAGTGATCTCATAGCCCCATTAATGGCATCACCATACTGCAACAGGAGTAAAAGAGGGGAACTATGCAAAAAATTGGAGCCATGCTGTGCATATTCCCCTCTGTTTTGATTGATTTTGCTTTTGGTGGGGGTAAAGGTCACTTTTTCATCTGCCCAATTACTCGGATATTCATAAAGCTTTGAGAATTTATGGCATTAACATTTTTAAGAACTTGCATATGGTTTTATCATAACTGAAGACATTCTTTTTTCCAGATGCCACATATGACTGTGCATCCCTGTACAGCAAGAACTACAAGATTTCTGGCGAGTACAAACTGCCTAAAGATGAGTTTCTGGGTACACCTGAGCTGAACGTAAGAATTATTATTATTATTATTATTATTATTATTATTATTTCAGTGTTGTGTACTTTTAGGTGTAAAAGGTGATAGCGAGGCATCGCATTATATTATATTTTGGTAAATACTTTCAGGTCTTCTGTGATATGGAGACAAATGGAGGTGGTTGGACTTTGATCCAAAGGCGCAAAGTCGGCCTGACATCATTCAACCGTGACTGGAAGCAGTACAAAAGTGGATTTGGATCCATCCGCGGAGACTTCTGGCTCGGCAATGACAACATCTTCCGTCTAACAAGGCAGCCCAGTATGCTCAGGATTGAGATGGAGGTACGTGTTGGAAAACATGGCACCCATGTAAGCTTTAACGCACGTACGACCCATTTCATTGCCAAAAGTAAAAGGGCATAAACACAGAACCAATTTGTTTCAATGGGTACTGAGCGTAAGAAAATTCATAATAAATCAAACTCCTTTTTAGAGACGTTAGGCAGACCATGACACACAATATTCTCAGGTTTTATAACTGTCCCTCTCTAAATCCTGTTATATGTGTTTTCCAATGCAGGACTGGGCTGGAGAGACACGCTATGCCGAGTATGGCTTTTTCACCGTGGGTAATGAGCTAAACAGCTACAAGCTCTTCCTTGCCAACTACAGCGGGAACGCTGGAGACTCCTTGCGCTACCACAACAACACCAACTTCAGCACCGTCAACAAGGACAATGACAAATGTGTGGATGACTGTGCTTCCCTGCGCAAAGGTAAATTATTAATGCCACAGAAATCCATCCTTGCAGTCATCAGTAGATACATATTTCCCTCCAATTAACATTAAGTCTATTTATTTTTCCAGGTGGTTACTGGTACAACTGCTGCACTGACTCAAACTTGAATGGCGTTTTTTACCGCTACGGTCAGCACATAACAAAGAATGCAGATGGGATCACTTGGTATGGCTGGCACGGGTCCAACTACTCCCTCAAGAAAGTGGAGATGAAGGTCCGGCCAGTGAATTTTCAACCATAAGTGCTTCAGCTGTGTGTCCTGGACCAAGATCATACGCATGAATGCTGAGAGATCTCACTAATACCTGTTTAACCAAATTGTGCTTTCCCATGACTGCGAAAGGAATGAAAATGTAGTTTGTGATGGTCTGGTTAAGTTTCAGTCAGATGAATGTGTAATGTTTTTGCTGTGGTTGATTGTAAATTGTAGTTCATTTTGTGTATTTATCAGTAAAATATTTTATTTTTCAAAAGCTTTGATAGATGCTCTTTTACCACTGTCCCGTATGGGTAACTGGATTTTGACCCTTCTCTCGTTTGTCTTGAAAGCATTAGGATGTATGTTGTAGTTAACACAAGCCATTTATGGGTAGTAGCAAGAATCAGTCCAGAGTGGTCTGGTTCAGGTATAAATCATTAACAACTGGTAGGAACTAATTATCTTTGTGAGTTGCTTGAATGGGATTAACCACCGAAGGTACTTCCTATGAATTACACTGCATTTTATTGTAAAACCTAAACCATTGATGACGGAAATGTGTCATTTGTAAAATCTGTACAGCTCTGTAATTATGTTGTTTTATGTGATAGAAAATAAACATATTTTTTAAAAGAGTGGTATAACCCGTCTCAAACAGGTTTTTTCAACACTATTCTTTTCGTTTAATAGCACAGTTGAAATGTGACAAACTCTATGGAGCAACATATTTGCCTTGAACTACCGACCTCTGACTCTTGGGTCATCTACGGACATCTTGGCCAAAGGTCCCAGGGCACATAAGCCAAATGCAGGAATGAAGACCACACACACTCTATTCTGCCCGTCAACTTAAATGCCTCTAGGTTGACTACCTTGAAAACAATAACACCGTTTTGCTACTCTTTGAACCAACAAAGAATTCCTTTGAGCATTCAAATACCTACAGACAGGGACCACTGCCTATACAGGCTCAGTGGTAGGCTTAGTGAAATTCTCTTCCTTTTACAAGGTGACACATTTAGTCAGAGTAAAAATCTAATAAAAGCTGGACATGTATCCCTGTCCTTTAGAAAAGATGACCACGGTGGAATGAAGGACACCCAAAGGGGACCTTTGGATGGTGATAAGATGACCAGGTCTTTCTATATCCAACAACAAAAGCAGACCTAGAAAAGCAGTGGATGGTTCAACTGCATCTATAAGAGGTCAGTTACTATTGACGGTACAACACAATTCTAATGACTAACAAGCTTTACTTAAGAAATCCAACTAATACAAAAGTAATTTATACTTTTTTTGGTACGTTTTCTAAAGAGTTAAACTTTAGTGAATAGGGCTGCCAAAAGTTATTATTCAATAAATATTAGGGCTGAAACGATTCCTTGAGTAACTCGAATAATTTGATTACTGAAAATCGTTGATGCAAAATTCTACGCCTCAAAGCTTTGTTTAAACAATGTAATTAACATTGTATACCGCTATGTTTCCGCACAGATGATTAATACTGTCGCACAACGGGTTGACGCTGCTGAGACTGACGGCGGGATTACAAAATGAAGATAGTGAGCGACAATAGTGAGGGGCTAAGAGAAGAGACATGTAGCAAAAACAACTGAAAGTTTGGGATCATTTTATGCTACAAAAAAAATTTAAAATCTGTACAGTGTGTCACGGAGCGGACAAGTTACACAAGGTAACATTAACATCTGCATGCAGTCTCTGGTCCAGTGTTTTACTACAGCACGCTAGTCTGCAAATAGCAAATGTTTTGAAAACAAGCTAAAACGAAAGCTGTTGGTAAACTGCTGGCGGAGACAAAGCAGCCCCCTCTATCTTTACCAGCGCGTCCTGCACATGGCTACTTAATATGCACGTGAATGACGTCACCGGACCATGCCGTCTTAATTCATTCAGTCTTCATCCTTTCTAAACTTCACTCAGATCAGCCTTCTGAAAATGTGTCCTCCTAAACAATATAGTTAAATAGCCCTGCTGTTAGCTTTGTACCATCACATTAACCTGGGCTTTGTGACAGCTTTTTTGTGTATGCAGTGTTAAGACCCAGAGGCATGAAGGGGAAGGGGGAAGAAAAAGATTTACATTTGGGCTAAAAATGAAACCTTTCTTTTGTAAATTTATTATTGCTATTTACTATAAAGCAAAAGTATATTTTTTATCCGATTACTGGATTAATGTAATAATCAGTAGAATACTCGATTACTACAATAATCAATAGCTGAACCCCTAATAAATATATTGTGTAAAGGTGAATGTGACCTCTGGGCTCCTCTTTCAGCAGATGTTAAACCCAAAGAATCATAGAAACTATTTAACTATATGGATTGCATTATATTGTGTGTGTGTGTGTGTGTGTGTGTGTGTGTGTGTATATATATATATATATATATACAGTGGGGGAAATAAGTATTTGACCCCTTGCTGATTTTGCAGGTTTGCCCACTTACAAAGAATGCAAAAATCTACAATTTTAATCATATGTACATTCTAACAGTGAAAGACAGAATCCCAAAGAAAAATCCAGAAAATCACATCATATGAATTTATTAAAATTGATAACCATCTGATGAGGAAAAACAAGTATTTGACCCCCTGGACAAACAACATGTTAATATTTTGTAGAAAAGCCATTATTGGCCAGCACAGATGTCAAACGGTTTTTATAGTTGGTGACAAAGTTTGTGCACATTTCGGCAGGGATGTCGGCCCACCTCCCTGCAGACAGCCTCCAAATCATTCAGGTTCCGAGGTTGTCGCCTGGCAACTCAATTTTAAGCTCCTCCAAAGATTTTCAATCAGATTCAGGTCTGGAGACTGGCTAGGCCACTCCAGAACCTTGATGTGCTTCTTCTTCAGCCACTCTTTTGTTGCTTTGGTGATGTGCTTAGGGTCGTTGTCGTGCTGAAACACCCATCCTCGACCCATCTTCAGCTCTCTCACTGAGGGAAGGAGATGTCAGTCCAGAATTCCACGATACATGGCCCCGTCCATCCTCCCCTCAATACGATGGAGTTGTCCCGTCCCCTTGGCTGAAAAACATCCCCAAAGCATGATGTTGCCACCACCATGCTTGACGGTGGGGATGGTGTTCTTTGGGTTGTACTCGGTGTTCTTTGCCCTCCAAACACGACGAGTTGAGTTGAGGCCAAAAAGTTCTATTTTGGTCTCATCTGACCACATCACCTTCTTCCAGGCCTCTTCTGAGTCGTCCAGGTGGTGAATGGCGAACTTCATGCGGGCCTGTACATGTTTCTTCTTGAGCAGGGGGACCTTGCGTGCGCTGCAGGATTTCAATCCATGACGGCGTAGTGTGTTACCAACCGTTTCTTTTGTAACTGTGGTCCCAGCTGCCTTCAGTTGATTCATCAGTTCCCCCCTTGTGGTTTTGGGATGATTCCTCACCGTTCGCATGATCAGGGACACCCCACGAGGCAAGATCTTGTGTGGAGGCCCAGACCGAGGGAGGTTGGCGGTGGTGTGGTGCTTCTTCCATTTCCTGATAACTGCACCGACAGTTTATCTTTTCTCTCAAGTTGCTTTCCGATTCTCTTGTAGCCCATCCCAGCCTTGTGCAGATCAACAATCTTGTCCCTGATGTCCGTAGAAAGCTCTTTGGTCTTGCCCATGGTAGTGATGTTGGATGCTGGTTGTTTGGGTGTTCACAGGTGTCTTTTATACAGGTAACGAGGTGAGGCAGGTATATTTGATGTAGATAATTGGTTCGGATTGGGACTGTGTCTTAAAGAAAGACTAACTGGCTTGTAGGAGCCAGAATACTTGCTGTTTGTCCAGGGGGTCAAATACTTGTTTTTCCTCATCAGATGGTTATCAATTTTAATAAATTCATATGATGTGATTTTCTGGAATTTTCTTTGGGATTCTGTCTTTCACTGTTAGAATGTACATATGATTAAAATTGTAGATTTTTGCATTCTTTGTAAGTGGGCAAACCTGCAAAATCCGCAAGGGGTCAAATACTTATTTCCCCCACTGTATATATATATATATATATATATATATATATATATATATATATATATATATATATATATATATATATATATATATATAAAATCTAAGTAGAACATCTTAAGGTTCACAAAGGTAGTACATTGCGTGGCTACAGGACTGCATTACCTTGTACCAGCGTTCCTGTTAGTGTGTCCACTCCTTTCCACTCATACATTAAAGTGCTCATATTATGCTCATTTTCACGTTCATAATTGTATTTAGAAGTTGTACCAGAATAGGTTTACGTGGTTTAATTTTCAGAAAACACCATATATTTGTTACTTTGTACTGCACATTGCCTCAGCTCCTCTTTTCACCCTGTGTGTTGAGCTCTCTGTTTTAGCTACAGAGTGAGGCATCTCACTTCTGTTCCATCTTTGTTGAGAGTCGCATATGCACAGTAAGTACTGCTAGCTAGTCAGTTGCAGAGTATGAGGGCGTGCCACGCTAGCAGCTAGGCAAGCATTATAACGTGCGTAACAAAGTGACGCACGTTCATCACGGAAGTAAAGGCTGGACTACAGTAGAGCTGTTTGGAGCAGGTTGTGAACAGTGTTTTCTGTTGGAGATGGTAAGTCCCTTTGGGGTGGAGTTTGGGCTTTTTCACTTTGTAAACCTATAACGTGCACAATAATGCATAATATTGCATAATATGAGCACTTCAAGTATATTTGAGCAGTTGAGTAAAATAATGCACACTTAGCCACTCTGGATGACTAGTTTAAGATTAGATTTTGCTTAACAGTTTGCAACCTTCTATACATCTGAACATACACACACTGTACTAACTTAATTTCAAATTCCTTCTACCAGTGTCAAATTCAACTAAATTTAATAAAAACAGAAACAAATGGCCAATCCAAGTCAATTTAATGACACTGCATGATGTACCATCAACACCATAGGCCGCATGCTCAATTAACAATGTTCCTCTGTTGTTGGTAAAAAAATAGGGAAAATGTGACCATTTTCCTGGCTCTTTCCAAAACTTTGGTGCCTGAGAATATAGTCGAACCACAGACTAAATATTTAGATTTTCTTAAAATCCCTCACACATCATTCAGAAGCTACAGTTAGAAAATATGTACTATTATGAGAATGTCACCAATTCAGACTGAATACCCTGAATTTCAACTGAAGTTCCATATAAGAGCATACAATTCCTGAAATCATCGCAAAACTCATCTACAAACACCATGACTCATCAGGTAATAAAGTAGCAGTGAGAATGCCTCTTTTTTTTTTTTTTTTTTTTTTTTTTTTTTTTTAAATACAGCAACAACTCAGTAGATCCAGGTTTACGTGGTGCTTTTTGCACACCAGTCTCTAGATCTTTTATGGGAAATCCTGGAGAGGTGAGAACCAGATGGGGATATTGAAACCACCAGAGTGCTGGCTCCCATCATTCATCATCAAGACTCCTGAGAAATTGAAAACAGGCCCCTGAGAAACACAAGTCCAGACACTCATAGATGAAAAGGAGGCAAGCGTCCAATTAGATGCCTGGAAAACAGATTTCTCCATGCCATGCCAAAGGCATAGAAATAAAGAAGGATGAGAAAAGAGGATGGAAAAGATGACAGAAGATATCAAAGGCTTATGGGAGGATTATGTGTAGTATAAATTTGTGTGTATTTATTGAAATAAAAATTGACTTTGAGAGAATAGTTTGTTTGTCTTTAAGCAATAACTTCTAATGCAATAACTCTATCACAGAGGCACCTGTCAAGCCTAGTTTTTGTGACGAGGATGAATCCACACTAACAGGAGCAGACCTCTGAATTAAAAACACTGAATTATGTTATGATCTCAAAGTTAATAATTACCTTCAAAGTTAAATATTTATTCAAAGTTAAAAGCTACATACAGCTTTGAAAGAAGCTACATATTCATTTGACTCTAAATTTAAAAAAAACTATTAAAGTGGGACCAAAGGAGAAATTACACAATCATACAGTAAGTTAGGTGGACTATTAAATACAGTTATTTTCCCTGTTCATGTAAAGGAAAATTGTGTTACTGTTTTCAGTCAAATACTGTAATGAAGAAAGACTAAGTTCAACTTCTCACAGTTTATAAAGGACATGTTTTTTTTCTCATACTAAAAGTTTGCAGACCACCTACCTGATAAGAGCCTCCAGGATGAGAGGAGAAGGACCTTTCTGAAACTCCAGCTCTTTGTAGTGCAAAGCTTTGGCGTAGGCGCGACATTTGGCAGCTCTCTCGCCAAGCAGCACGATGCCATTATCGTCTCTGAGGGGCAGAGGTCCCTGCAAAAGGAAACAAATTGAATAAAATAACCAATTTGTAATAGTAATATTTAAGGTACACTATAACGCAATTACTGTGAAGCACTGAAATAAGGTGGTTTGGTGTGGCAATTGAGTTACCGTAAAAAAGGGATGTCTGGTAGCCTACAGAAAATGTCTTAAGCCCTTCTTTCCACTGACCCGGAATACAACACTTTGTATGTGTTTCTACTGCAGCCTCACAGCAGGGGTCACCCTGCTGAAGTGCTTTATTGTGACCCAGCCATGACGGTCTCTGCCCTCAACGGAACAGTACCATCACTAATTAGCTCAACATGTGTGATCAAACAGTTCACTAGGGGGAAAGTGCCATCCTGAAAGGCTTTCTCTGTTAACGTTTTAGTAGTCTTACAATACCGGTGGAAAAAATATTGCTGTGGTATCTGTGGTAAGTGTTATCTCCTTCAGAACAGTTCCTGTTTGGATTTTTATCACAATGATAACAGCCACGTTGTAATGTTTTCTGATCCGCTCTCTTATTGTGACTATTAATGTTACTGTTGATAAGTATAATGTGGGCAAATGAGGAGACTTGGGTGGTTTCTCTTGTTTTTGCATTGATACATTTACGCACCTATATGCAGGTTCTGTTATTCGCGGTCATGAACTCTGTTTTGCATCTGGTTCACCATTTGAATTTTCAAGCAGATACATAAATTTAAAAACACTGAATACATTCATGCACAACTTAGTGTAAAGATATGTTGATGATGAAGAAAGGCATAAAATTAACAGATCCAAGTAAACCGTCATTGTTGATTCCACAAAGACAAGATTAAAACAAATGAGATTTGAATGCTGCTGCATTGCCAGCTGGAGACCCATGAAAGTACAGCCTGATTTCAAATGTTATTTCAACATCATGTTATGCATGTAATGTCATGGACATCCAAATAGCATGTTCTTTTTGTTCCACAAAGGGGCTGGACAGTTTGTATATAAAAAGCTCAAAAAATGGGCAAGTTATAGTTGAGTCATTGGTAGTAATGAATAACATCTAATCCTTTATGATGGGTGGTTTGGGATTAAACTCTATGGAGGCAGGAAAAGCTTTATTTATCACGCCTTCAAAATGCACTACCTAATATCAAACTTTGAATTTAGAAAATTCTACTAAAATAGACCTGCAATAAATAAAAACATGACATGCGCAATCCTTCAGTGTAAATTGTATTACAGTGATCATGTAGTTAATGTAGCTGCTGCAGTTCAATGCTAACCTTGTCACTGTGCTCCATGAACTCTGCCAGGTTGAGCAGAGTCTGTGTGACCTCAGCGATGTCCTGGGAGGTGAGAGCTAATTCAATGCTGCGGATGAGCTCATCCTGCTGGTCCTCACTCAGCTCAGACCAACAAGACAGGAAGGCTGCGTTGAACAGGTCCCTGTGGACCACAGACACAGCATTTACACATTAAAATAAATAACCACAATGTGTGACATTATATTTATGATATTTTGCAAAAGCAGGCTTTAACTGAATTTTGGTGACCAGCAAATCCATAAGAAGCTAAATTATTCTATAGCTTGTAAAAAGGATCACTGTATAGCCAGGTCCAATGTTGTTTTATAGCTTTGATCACAGCGCATTTATAGTATTTTCCAGTAACAATCTGCTTCACATTTACAATTACACACATTCAGTCATATCTGGAAACTATAGAAGCTAAAGCTGCTAACTGAGAAGCTCTGCATGGATGAGTGGATCTACAAAATCATTTGCTTTGCTTTGCTCAACAGTGGCTGTCCACTAACACTAATACTAGAGGTATGAAGCAGAAAGACTGAGTTTTAAATTCTTTGCTCTATCATTCTATGTCTCTACATTAATATGGCGATTATGTGAATGTTTTTAGCTGTTATAATGGATGTGGAACACTGAGAACTATGACAAGAAAAAACTTTCTCCTCCCTCTGTTCCTTATAGAGGAGGTCTACCTCCTCCCTCTATAAGGAATAGAGGGAGGAGGTAGACCCGAAAGAAGTGGTATACCTGGCGAGAGGGATGTAGGTTTGTGCTAGTGACCAGCATGATCGCAGAGCTGGGGAGGACGACTCCTTGAGTAGCACGACACTCAAGCGCCTCAGCCACTCCAGCCAATCATCTTTGGACACCTTTCTGGCAGCACCCCAAGCCTGCGAAGAGAAAGAAATCATCCATCTCAGACGTCGCTGGGAACTACGTGGGAGCAACACAGTTTCTCCAGATCGGAGTGTCACAGGTTATGTGTGTGGGATGACCTGGCTGAGATGCGCACATAAATCTTTTGCTACTGGTCATCACATTCGCGTTCTTCCAAAATATTGCCTCATTTGGTGCTTTGATGATGGTGGTGGTGGAGAACGCCGTGCAACGCTTCAGTCTGCGTGTCAATCTCTCATGGGTATTCAACCATGAGCCACAGCATATGATTCACATCATTTTCATATTCAGTGACCCCGTGTGCCCCGAATATAAGCATCTGCCTTCAGTGTGTTTCTCAGCTCATTTGTTTAGGTTTAATCTTCAATTCATTACCGGTCTGTTGGTCCTTATGTCATCACTACAAGTAAACTATGGGCTGTTTACTGTGCACAATCACAATAGGTGCAGTCAACAACCATGCCAGTGAAACCAACACTGGACTTGTGTATGCTACTTTTCACTTCAGTATAACTCAAAAACCCATTTTTAAAAGTAAAAATATCAATTATCCTTTCTGACCTTCTGAAGTGCAGTAGTGCTGACATGAAGCTTCTTCATAGGCCCCGCCTCTACAGGCCCGCTGACCAGAGCATCACCTTGGTTACCACGAAGATGGCGATGTTGGAAGATTAGAGGGTCCTCTTCCTCCTCAGCCAGAGTATAGCCCTATAATTTTTTCACACACAGACATACACACACACACACCCACACAGGGCACCAACAGGCCACCCACAGACAAACTGTTGAGTCAGGCCTCAAAACATGCTTTATGACTGTAAAAGTGCATTTCCTTCTTGAGGGATAACTGTTGATAAGCATGGTAATGACTTGCTTATGATGCATTGCACATAAGCAAGTCATTTATTTATGATTATGTAATTTATTGCTTGACCATGTGCAGTTACTTTGTGTCATGGAGGGTTATAATGTTTGGGCCTGACTGGCCAAGAGGCAAAGAACAATGAATTTAGGAGACATCTTGGAAATGTGCATAGTATCAATTGCTTTAATATGTTTTTGAGAACACTGGATAAATTGTGGGGACTTACCTTAACAATGCGACATATGAGTATGTCATAACGCTGGTGGTTGATCCTATGCTTCAGCATCACTTTGTTCACCATGGGGATGAAGATCTGGTACTGAAAATAAGGGGAAAAGGGGAAATAAAAAGGTGTATGTGTGCTTTATGTGGTTTTGCCTGGCTACCTTTTTCCCCCACACCAGAAGCCAAATAACAGAGTATCCTGCACTTGTCTCTAACCACAATGAGTATCAGATCAAAAGCTTCCCCTGCACATTAGTTGCCAGACGAGGCTGCATGTGGGCTGGTGGTTCTGAGGTTGAGCCCCAAACGATAGGAGGGGTCAAGTATAAGGAGGGGAAAACTTGGGAGGAAAGGGAGGGGTGAACGTGACCTCATCCACTCTCATAAACACCCCCCCCCCACCACCAAATGGCCAATGACATCAGCAGTCTGGCAGGAAGTAATAAAGACTGTGGGGGGTGGACGGTTACCGAAATGCTGTTCATGTAAAGCCAGCAGTAGGAAGGCTGGAAGTAGTCTTTTGAATAATAGCTACATCTAAAAAGGAGCCCTGGGGACAGCTATAGCTACCTTTTTTTCCCAACTGGAAGACTAGCGAGGACAGGGTGTCCATAGAGGTGGAGCGAAGCTCAGGCGTGCTGTCAAGTGTCCGAACAATCGGGTGGATAATGCGTGAAGCATAGTCTGTGAAGTCCAGGGACTCGGTCAGCCGGTCCAGTGTCTCCAAGGCAACCCTGAGCCAAACAGAGGGAAAAAAAGCGATTAACACAAAACGCTCAGCTTCACTTAAACATTAGCAGGACAGAGAGACATGGCCTGCTCCAAATGACTCAAAAGTGCACATAACAATGGTATGCTGTAATTAATACTACCAGTGGAACCCTGTTCTTCTTTTTGGTATCATAGGTCTAGTATAGTAAAATAATTTTGTGTATATACAATCGAAATCGATTTAGGATATAATACAACAAAGAATCACTGCTGTGTGAGATCCAGTGAGAATGGATTTGAACTAGATTCAAAACTACGAGCACAGGGACAGCCGTGTGGAGTACTGACTTGCGGGCCTGCAGGGGCACATCAGAGGCATCAAACAGTTTGACGATGGGCGGCAGCAGCAAGTGCAGGTAGTCATCTAGGTTGGCACCAAACAGCTGGATGGCGTTGAGCATCTGCAAAGGAGAGCACACGCTGCTCAGTCCAGCATACCGCAACACTTAACATGAGCAGTTGATTTTAATGAGCTTGTTATGGCTAAATGGCCTTTTTCAGGAATCCCCCAAAAGAAGCCGGATGGTGTTTTATTTCAGGAAGGTGCTGGCACACATGCTAGCCTTCCAGGAACATTTTTGCATTCTTATGAGTGAATGAATGAGCGAATATCTTATTTATGCATTTACACACCACAGACCATAAAATATAATCCTGTGGAATAGAGCTACAAATATAGCCTATTTCAAAAACTCCACACAGAAACATACCATGTGGGGCATGTCATATACTATCCTATGAGTACTATGTCATTTTAATGTCTGTGGTTTGATTCCCACTGGAGATCTTTAGAGCACATTTAAGCTTCTCTTTGGGAAAAACGCAAAACAATTATAAATAAATAAACAGATATGGTCACATAAAACAAATAAGAAAGTTATGAGAACCACCTTTAAGAAGCTATGAGAGAAAGATTAAGATTCATGTCTGAATTCATGTCCGACTATAAAGTTCTAAATTCATAAAAGGGATCAGCGTTGCAGGGCTCAATGGATGTTATCAGTGTCTCCTCCATCCAGCCAGCTAATTGTCAACAAATCTTAAATAAAGTGTGTAACATTAGCTGTGTGGTTATTTTTTTGACAAAGGCTTCTGTAGTTTCGTCTCATGTTCACGTCATGTTGTGTGGAGCATGTGTGAGGAGTGTGCGTGGATAGATGGTGGTCTTAAAGGATGACGTATGCTGCAGTGAACAAACCCACCCCAGCCCCCAACACACACACACACACCATGACCACTTCATGGCATCGCACCTCCACCCCCATGTCTAAACTGTGCACGGCGAGACAGCAGGAAGCCATGGTGGAGGTGTACAAGTGTGCGTGTGTGTGTGCTGGGGGTGATGGTAGTGGCTGAACAGAACAGCTCCTGATGAGAGTATGTTTTTCTTTTCTTCTCCTTTGGACTAGAGGGTAACCCGATTCCCAGTTCCCCCACTTCATGACCCCCATCCAGTGCTAAAGATTAGGCTCCAGACCAGGCCTGAGTTATGGACTATCCAGACTGTGGGCTGCTGGGTTATCTAATACTGCAGAATCTGAGAAGCACCAGAGGAGAGAGAGCACTTGATGACCGTGCTTCTTATGATTCTGTCTTTGTGGTCTGTGCCCAAACCATGATTTAAGGTTTGAGGGAAAACCCAGACCACTACTGGCAGCAGCTGCTGAAACAGGAGAGTGTGTTAGCTACAGGTATATGCTCTTTGAACTGCTGCATTGTAAGTGAATGTCTTAGACCTGAATGGTCTTGATGGATATCGATGGAAACCGCGAACAGAAAACAGTACCCCAATAAGTCAACTGTGGACTGAGCTCCTGTGCCTTCTGAAATAGTGTGGAGTGATGAGGTTACTTTTAAAACACACACTCCTCTAGGCAGTGCTGGCAAAATTAAGTTATCTACTCAAATGACAAGTCAAATCTGACATATGATCTTTTCAATCTAGTTATTGCACTTCCTCCACCAGATTTATGACACAAAACTTTTTCTCCATTAATCAGAGTACAGAGTCAAAGTGAGCAAAGCGGTCAACTCTTATGGGTACTAGACTAACTCTTTACTCTCGATTACAGCTACCTATTCCCACCTACCTCTTTACTATACATCTTTCTCATGCACAGGGTTTGTCTTGGTTAGATAATTGTTATAGCACACAATCCGACGAAATGTATTCACGTGGTGTGGCAAAAAGCAGGGGGAACAGGAAATAGTGTGGGTCAGGTTGTAAAAATAAACTGCTGGAGCTAGCATGCTAACAACAGCAGTCCACAAATGTGTTACATTGTGGTTAATCAAACACAAATTTTGTCGAAAAGAAAAAAAAAAACTTTATTAATCTCTCTTTTGAAAATTTTATTTTATTTCCGTTGTTACACACACATACATGTAGGCCCAAAATACACACACAGGACCTATAGACCTATATATAGCATCACGTTGAGTGAAGAGATGTCAGAGTGATGAAACTACCGCTCCGTGCTTTGCTACATTTCTTGGTGCATTACTGCCACAAACTGGTGATTAGTGGCAGAGTGATAGAATGACCGGATGATTGATTAGTTGGATCAGATTATCAAATGGTACGAAGGATTCAGATCATTCCATATATACCTTTTTTACCTTCATCTGACTGTGACTCATTAGGTTATTTACCTGTTCTAGTGTGGAATGTATCAATTCTGTACTGCATACAGCACTTTGTGGACAACAAGGAAAGCTGCATATTAAAATATGATCCACCAAATAGAGGAGGAGTGAGTAAAAAAGTAAGCATGACAACATGCTGACACTGACAGTCTCAAGCATTTAAATTACAGATGTTTAGGCTACTATAGGTTTTCTCAGAGCATTACCAAATGTATCTAGGTAGGACTGAATAATAGCCATCCATGCCAATTTGAAAGTAAGAGTTAAACATACTCTTTGAACTGAGACCACCAGTTAAATTATGTTAAAGGAAAAAAATGACTGTACAAATGGAAAATGATGCATTGCTCAAGGACTTGGAACATGATGCAATATGCAGGGAGTGCATCATTGAAAAGTACACGCACTCAGTGATGACACTGCCTATGCCAGGCTGTTTGGTCTGTTTTCATTGCACGCATTTTCAAATGACTAAATTTCTTCTTTTTTTTTATATATCAGCTATTGCTCATATTGCTGCATAAGCATTCATGGTAGCATTAACCTGTTTCCAAGCTTCTTCTTTTTTTTGCTAAGCCTCTGCTGAGGGCTCCATGAACACAATTTTAATTCCAGCCTTACTGGATTGATTTCTGTTTTGTTTTTTTCTCAAAGTCCTTGAATTTTGTATTTGATCTGTAATTCTGACATGTTAATTATCCATGTGTCCCAGTTAAAGGCTCAACCTGTAATTTCTATTTTTTCATCTTATCACAAACAAGAAAATTATATTTTACTTAAATGTGTTTAATATGTGTTACTGCTAAAGAAACCTTATACAATAATAATATATTAGCATGAGTTGTTATTTAGCATTATTAGGAGTTACAGCAGCTTATATTCAGCAGCTTTTCATTGACTTCTGGTGGTTGTACCTTTGGTATACCATTTTATCACATGTACTTTTAAATTCATGAAAAATAATGAGATACACTACTTTAGCCAGGTGTAGGCCTATAATCGCACAGCAGCATTGGTGATTTTGACATTTGAACTACACCACATTGCACTGACCTTGATGGTAACACTGCGCCCGGTGCTGTTGTCGTGCATGAAGACACGCAACATGTGTGGGATAAGCTGAGGCAGGTAGAGCTTGAACTCTCCACCCAGCGCCACCACAATCTGCTCGATCAGAAGGATGATGGTGTTCTGCATGGGGTTGTTTGGTGTCCAGTACTCCTACAGGACAGAGCATACAATGTTGGCAAGAATTAGAATACCATCATATATACTATTTATTCAACAACCGATAAACTCAGAAAATAATATCCTTGCTTTATTTAGCACACCAGCAGAACCCATTCTGCTACTATACAGCTCTATACAAGGGATTGTTATACTATCAAGCAAATGTCTACTACAGAATTTCCGATTATAATTATTCTCGCTTACCTGATGAGTTTACTACCTTACTAAACAAAAACAATTAAATAATATTAGGAGGTCACACTGTAGAGAAACCCATGGCCAAAACTATCCTCAAATGTACAGTGTGATCTAAAAAAAATGCACAAAACTAATAATCCCTAAACTAACAGACAGATGTGACTGTTGTCATAAGTTGTACGTTTGTCCTAAGTAAGAGTGACCTCAATTCCTGAAAAGGCCAATTTCTGAATATAATATAGTAATAATACATTTTAATATTCAGAGGGTACATCCAAAGCACAAAGTACAAAGCTCTACCTCATCCACCTTGCTCTCCTATAATGTTTTGTGGGTCTGAAGAATTGGGTCAAAATTCCATCAATGAGCTGAGTGTGAGATGGACGTTTGGACAGACTTCCCTCTGGAAATACAAAGCTTTCGCATGCCAGAGCCAGAGAAGGAGCGTCGTGATACTAGATGTTGAGCAATGGAGGCAATTTCCTGTCAACTGGGACTGACATCGCGTCTTTGTGGCTTATGACACAGTTTTGGAAAATCTCGGCATGGCCACTGCGTACATTAGAGATAATAGCAATTGGAGTTAAGGTGGAGGACTTGAAGTCACGCAATACGTCAGACAGTCAATGGGCTTCAGCTGTGAGATCTGGCAGAGGTGTTTTGTCATTGACCAGAGGTCTCAAGCAGCCCCCAACTTCCTGCTTTCCCTGCCTGTGGCAGCTGACTAGAGAGCAAGTGAGTGTACATCCTGAATGACTATTCCAGCCCCCTCATCTGGATGCAGGAGCTGAGCTGGAGCAAAAATGAATAGATTCTTTGTTTCACTCGCCATTTATTAACTCAGAGGGACATGAGGCGCAGTGGTCCAGTTCTCTCAATTACTTTCTCCAGGAGGAGTTACCGCCATTGCAAAAGTGCCGGTAACAGGCTTACCAAGATTCCGACACAAGGACAGTCATATGATATGTTGTGCCTTGCTATGATTATGTGCTAGACAAGTGTGTTTGTGCAAGTGCAAGGGCTATGGCTTTAGCAGTTGCTCCACATCATGTGATAAGGGTGAATGTCAGGAGTCCTCACCAGATTTTTCTGAATTGGACTACAGGAGCTGATCTGCTGTTAGAAAGTGTAATTTTAACTTCATAAAAGGGAGAGTAAAAAGAATATTACCCAAATAACTTTTTCTCACTCTCCCTGTCCCGCAGCCTCTTTAATCTCGCTATTAAGTACCAGACCACACATGATGTGAACTGCTGTGTGACATGAATTCTGTCGAATCTTTTAAAAAGCAATTGAATACTCTCCTACTCAAGCAGGCTTTTAGTTAGTCAAAGGTTTTTTATGGTTGTTTGTTATGTTTTCTATTTGTATTTACATTTTCTTGTACTTTAAATTTGTTGTATTACATTTTGTTGTGAAGCACTTTGTGATTTTTATCTGTGAAAGATGCTATACAAATAAACTTTACTTACTTACTTACTTACATGGGGCCGGACTTCATCCAGGGGCCCTGAACACATTACTCCTAATAAGGGAAGTGGTGAGCACAACTGAGTGCAATTAAGAGTTTACAGCTGTTTGCCTGAGTCACAGGAAAATAAGGGGGGGCAGGGTGTTACTCACTCTGATGAGGGTGAAGATGTCATCCATGTAAGGGCGGATGTGGATCTTCACAAAGCACACCACCATTCCCATCTGCTGGAAGAGGAACTGGAGAACAAAAAGAGCACAGAAAGTAAAAAAAGAGTAAGAGATTTTCTTTGCGAATAACTGACCACCAGAGGTAAACAGATAACAAATCAACCAGACAGCCTCTTCCCTCTTATTCTGTAGTGCTTCCTACCTCTCGGATACTGGCATCACAGACCCGGATGACATTGAGGAAAGTGGGCATGACCTGGGGCAGGAACTGGACACACTTGAGGCCCAGAGACTTAAAGATGAAGGTGACGGCCTGGACCACCATGGTATGGTGGTTGGAGAGTGAAGGGTCTCTCAGGATGCGCATTAAAGTGACGATCGCCACGGCAGGGTAAAACTCATCCAAGGGCAGGTTGCCCATGTTCACTAGCATCTCACTAGTGCTGTAGTCCGCTGTAAGGAAGAAGAAAATTGGTGAAAAGGTTTTAACTAAATGTTTGCTATAAATGAATCATACAACATCTCACATTCTTAAGAAAGATGTGTGCAAAGAACCAGAAGTCGTTTTTAAATAATTTTTTTCAAAGAAGGCTATGCTGTCGTGACACTCTGAGACCATTAGTCAGACAAAAACTATCCAAAAATACACCAAAAAAAGTATGAACTAAATACTAAATCTAATGTATATAGCATATTTGTCATAATTTAAACAAGTCTCCCGAAGAGAAACAGTATCTCTCTCGCCTCGTGCGTGCGTGTGTGTGTGCGTGTGTATGTGTGTGTGGGTGTGTGTGTGTCTGGTCGGCGAGGCTGTCAAGCCCGCAGAGCATGCTTGTGGAGTTTAACTCTGAAAAGACAGTTAACCACAGGTTCCCGTTAATCTTATGATGGACATGTATTGTGATATTTAAACAAACGAACCTTCAATGGCGAAATAAAAGCCTCTTATTTACGAGAGCGGTCTGAGAGACTTCCAGCTTACAGCGGGGTCTCTGAGCAGGACTGTCCGAGCGACGAGCTAGCAGCTGGGACAGGCGCCTGCTAGCTGTCGCCTCACTTCATGCCACTTCTCAACTCCGAAAATTTTTTCGCAAGACTGCCTATATTCGAAAATCTAAACAGTTAATTTCTCGCCTAAAACGTTGTCAGAAGTGAATTTAGTAATGAATAAGAGGGCGAAAACTATTAAAATTGTCCCGTTGTTGGTCTGTCTGTACCGGAAACCTGACCCTCGTTGACCTAGGTTCCTATGCTGAAAAGGGAACAGCGAAAAGACCCTGACCTGAAGTAGGAGCTGAAAGAGTTACAGGAACTGCGGCCAACTTAAAAATCCCCAAATTGGTCCAGTCAGAACACGAGAAAAAAAGGGTTCTAGGAATTTTATGTTCTAGGAACTTCAAAAATCCCTCCAGTCGGAAAGCGGCTTAAGTCTGAGTATATCAACAGTGATATATGGCATCTCAACCCCCACCCCCATTACCATCCAAATCAACACCTTGTCCTTCTAAATACACACCCTAAATACAGCTGAAAGTACTACTGGTGCTGGCTGTAAAGTTTGACAACAATAATAGGCTGATGGGAGAAGAGAGCTGATATTGTTGGCTTGTTGCAGCTGGCCGCTTGTCAGTTCTGGCACTGACCTGTATTACAGGAGTGGACCACAAATCAAATAAGGATTTTCATTTTACTTTTTAATACAACCAAGCTGAATTGCAGTAGTTGATGGCACACTGTAGTGTTTACTCTAGTTTGAACCCTAACAACAACAACAACAACTATGGAAAAAGTACTTTGTTTGCCAACATAAACATAGTACGGTTTCTCTTTTGGGCTACTTTCATTCTTGTTTTGGCATCATGAGTAATGCATGATGATATGGGTTCAGACGGTTATATAGGTTTTGGTCAGTTACAGTTACAAATTTAATTACACTAAGCATAGGATATGCATGCACATTACAAATAAGATAAAGAGGAATACATGATCAAACATGTTTGCTCTATGCTACATAAAATTCACATTAATCACAGGGCAAAAGCTGAGTTCAGATAAGCACTGTGTGGAAAGAATTAAAGAGATATTTTGCTGATTTTCCAGCTCTGTGTCAGGGAAGCGTGTGCAGATGAACGTGTAGTATCTTCCCTCCGTGGTCGTAGCAGAGGTTCGGACACAACACATTTCGCGTCATCCAGCGGATCTCGGCAGACCTCGGCTACTCCGAGCTCTGTGCACTGGCGCCGTGGAGGGAAGCAAAACACTGTTCATCTTAACACACTGCCCACACAAAGATGGATTAAAATCGGCAAAGTATACCTTTAATTAAATAAGAATGCTGCGCAGAGCACAGTGGGGAACTTGACCCAGAGGGCTTCGGCAAAAGATCGCAGGACATCCAGCTAAAACGTAGAAGCTGGGTCCATTATTGGCACAAGACAATGCAACATCATTGCATGCTTACATTCCTGATTGTTAACATATGAAGATTAATACTTCTGATGGCCTCGCAATTGTCAAAACGGAAGATAAGATGACACATTTTAAAAAGCTGTGGAGCATTTGAGTCTGATAAACCTTTACACATGGATATATACTCAAACAAGCCTTCCACAACAACAACGCTGCCCCTTGCTTTTCTTTCAAACTGTGCCATTTCTGGTTTGAACACCCAGTAATTCACACTTTTACCGTAAAATTTTGGATATTCATGTTGCCATCTGTAAGAAGCCACTTGAGAATCACCATTAAGTGCAGGAGAATCTAAAGAGCCACATGAAGGTTTCGGCAGTCGTGCCCAGGATTAGAGAGCACAATTTTATGTATTTCTTAAAAAGAAAGAAGCAACAACAATGGTCTATTTTAACATTTCTAATGCATATATCTTTTTAATAAATAGTTTTATTAATGTGTTTTGTGACAGGCAATTTAAATGGGGTCAGCATGGCCATTTATTTACACAGAGCTATTGAGTTTTACAAGGCATCTGAGAATACAGACGTCTGGTATTCAGCGTTTCACTGGCCTTCTGCAGGAGTACAGTTTCAGCTGCTCCAGTTGTCTCCCTGAAGACTCTGGACCGTAGACAAAACAGATTGGCACAGAACACGCAGGATAAAGAGGGTAGCTTTGGATCTTTTATTATTTTGGCCTTCACCAAGTCTAGATTAATGACGGTGATAGACGGCTACACATCTGTATCTTTACAACCCACAAACAGGCATTGATGTAGCTGTGAGGCAGCAGTACTGTAGTAATTCAGGCCTCAGCTGTGTAGGAAAAAAGCTGATCTGTTTCCTAGCCATAATAATAGATGCAATTACAGCAACTTACTAAGAGGGAATATGCACCATCTCGTCAGTTTTTATGACCCTGACATTCTGTAGTGACGTGATTGGCCTCGTTTGTCAGGTGAGGCGATGGGCCTAGCCAATGACCTCCCACATAACAAAATACATGCTGTCAAATATTGCTAGTGCTTCAGACAGTGGCCCTGACAAATCTGCCAACAGATGTACAGCTTCCAATTCCAGTCACAGTCCATTTAATCGGAGAACAAACTTGTAAATCTATTATCATATTGTCCAAGCTCAAATTCTGAGACATATGACTGGGTCAAACGAGTGGAGACCTGCATTGGCCATTTGTATTGTCATTGTTATGAATTTTCAAGATCTCCAGAGGATGACAGCCTTTAAATGAAAAACCTTACATTCAAAAAGTTTTCCAACCATAATAAACCACGTCAGAACCTCATGAATTACCATGAGTTTCTGTGGCAGTCAACAGTGGAGGAATCATAATGTTTTTGGTGACAACATGGCCTTTCCATACGTGCCAATCTCAGGATAAACTAAACTGTTTTTACACCATTACTGGTAAGACTAAAAAAAAAAGACTAAAAGCATCAGAATTTTATTTCTTTTATATTGTGAAAAGTAAAGAACAATGCAGCCGATCGGGCTCCCGGCTTAAGACCAGATACCCTTGCTTTTAAAACAACCTGAGGCTGGGAGAGAATATGATCCAGATTTGAAACCTGGTATAACTAAGTAATCACGAATGTATCTTTCCATAGGAGATACTGCTGAGGTTAGAAAATCCCTCGTTCCCTTTTGTCACATACAGCTCATGCTTTGTTCTCATGGTTTGTGACAACAAAATTGCCATCAAAGTCTAAATGCTTTTGTTATCATTAATTAGCTTGTTCTTGTTTCCTAACTGCGTCACAGGTTATAGGAGCTCAGCTGGAAGCTTCATGTTAATGTTAGCTGCCCTTGGGTTTGTAGCTGTGTGCTCATGGTTGAAAATGAATGTAAACAAAGCGGTGCTCCAGCAATGCAATGCGCCATGACGTAGTTGCCCCTTCTAGGGTAATGTTGGAAATCTCTCTAGTGTATAGAACATATGTGGCTATAACCCCTTACACTTTAAAAACAGATCCAACTGCAGTTGTCAGGGTTACATTTCCCTCTGAACTGGGAGACCCTCATTTTGGACGAGGTTTAGTTGGGTGTAAATCAGACAGGAGGCAGAGATTAGATTCCGAAGAACGAAGGCTGCAACAAATGTCAAACCTAACTATTCAAATGCAGGGGCATGGAGATATCACTTAACTGTGCCCTTTTTTCCTAATGAGCTGTAGATAATGATGAGTGTTTTTTCGGAAAGACATTGGTTTTATGAGTCACATTCAGCAATTCAAGTAATTAGAAATGACCTCAGTTCTTCTCTAGAGTGATAATCTTCTGCCCCAAGAAAAGTTGTACAGAGAGATTGCAAAGGCGTTTTTTTACTCACAGCTCTTTCCGCAGCACTGACTTGTAACTAGCTGAGGGGATTCTGTGTTTATATTCATGTTTCAGCATACAAAAGTGTGAAACGATCACACCTGCACAAATGGTTTCATATCTCAATTAGATTTTCCACCTTATCACTATTACCAGCTGGTTTACTACTTTTCACATCAGCTATTTTGCGTGACAAAAATGGAGGCAATTCAATGTTTGGCTGGTATTTTATAAATCTAAATGTTGCACAAGAACTGACAAATCAAATTATGACCAACTACAGATGCCTTTTCTGAATGAAATGTATATGCATCTTCTAAAATGCTAGCTACTACCTTATAAGTTTTGTGACCTTTAAAACTGGAGTCATTTGTTCCAGGAAGTAACCTTACAGCCCATCTTGAGGAAGTGTGTTACTGTCTAGGCTGCCTGCTGCCAGAATTGTACACTTCCTGGTCGGGACTGATTGTATGAGAAATAAATACTGATGTAACTTTGAGGAACACAAATATGTAAAAAAAATAAATTGCAACCAAAATTGTTCCCAAAACAGTGATTAGTAATAGTGGCCTACCTGAGTCCTGACTGGACTTGGACTCAGAGAGACTGACGGCAGAGGCATCTCGTGACTGGTCAATCATCCCGATGTTCACCTTGTGCTTGTAGGGGTCCAGAGCTCCGAGAAGACCCAGTACACGGATAGCCTGTTGGATCCAAACATACAAACACAGTTAGCAATCTTCCTCTGAATGTTAGCCCTCCACTGGAAAACCTGTCTAAGTTAGATAGTAAATGCCATAAACATATTCCTTGTAAATCTTTACAATCATTCCCCAAAAGAACCAAGCAGGTCTGCCTTATTGCATTATCCACATTTCCTTCAAAACTTGCCATTTTCAGCATGTAGCTTGCTAGCTCAAAGTTTGTTGTCGTTTCTCGTAACAAAGGGATTTTGAAAACAGCAACACAAAGAGGGCAGACACTCTGCATGTGCGCCAGATGCCAGGCTTTATCCAGGAAATGTACTTTCGTTGATCCAAAGTGGATGTTATGACTGTTTTTCAGTGACTCTTTCACTTTTGAGTCCCCACTGGAATCTGTAGTAAGTGCTGTGAATCCAAGCTGACCACAGGTGCTGTCCTCTGTGAAGCCGTGGGTAGGCTGAGAGTTTTTAATACTCAAAAGATAGATTTTCAGTGGGGTATTCCTTAATTATAACAAAATGACAACATAAAAAAGTAAGCTAACACTCAACATAAATGCTTGCTGTAAAATGTTTGTAGTTTGTTGGGCAGATGCTATGGCACAGAGTACAATATGTAGTCAATCTAGACTAGCAACTGCCATTGGATGATTAGCCCAACAGGATTTCAGATTCCTTAAAAAGTGGATCCAAGGTACGAGAGTTGCCAGAGCTAAAGTCTGAGTACCACACACCAGATACAGTCTGACGCCAAATGTAAAAGGCGAGAGTAGAAACTTTTACAATTATCACTTACATCACAGCTCAAGACTTAGGAAAAGTTCCTTATAACTATGGCAAATGTGCATAGCCGCATACTGTATGTATTTGTGTGATTATAATTCACCAGTCAAAGTCAGTACATCTAAACAGACCTTAATGTGTTTAGTATATGGTGACAGGTAGGGTTTCTGGCCACATAATGAGTCACAGAAGGACAGCGTTGGGTTCACATTGCTACTAAGAAAACGCTGGGGAAAAGAAGGGTGCATACCTCTCTCCTTATGCCCTGGTTTTGTTCCGTCTTGAGGAAGTTGAGCAGCACCTCCAGAAGGGAGGGGTACTTGCGGTAGGGCTCCACCACATAACCTGTACTAGCCACCTGCTGGCCCAGTGTCCACAGTGCCACCTGGTGGAGAGTCAGAAGCAGATTCTCTTTGAACAATGCCACTGATAGAGAAGCATAAAGCATGTTTGGGATGTACTTTTCTTTGCATTTGCATTGTTACTTCACCATCCTTGTAACAAAATGTCTACTTAGCAAATAATACAACAGTTACTATATTTTGATTTTGTTGTATTCTTATTGTTCATATTATTCTGTATTAACAGGGGTAAATAAAAAATGCCAATTATTCCCATTTGTCTCATCAATTCAATCTTCTTTTCAGTTCCTAATCGATAAGTCATAGGTTTAAATGATCCCTCCCTGTGTTAGCTCCGAGTCCTGGCACACAATGCTGTTTAAACAGTAAATACCAAAAGCACAATGCTTTAAAAATGCTTTCTCAATGACTTAAAAAGGTTTCCAGAAATTACATCCAGTTTTGTTTACTCCAGTAGATGTATATTTACTGTGTCCAAGAAATAAATATTTTTCAGGACTTTGAGTAGTGCCGAGGAGAAAAGAAAATTAGAAACAGATGAAGCAGACACAAATGTTCTTGGCGTACCTGTCGTTTGGCCAATGAGGAGGAGTCCTGCAGCATGTCCATGATGATTGGAAAAAGCTCGTCCATCCACTTCCTCATCTCCAAGCCACTCACCTGGCAGGGTAGGCACAGAAGAACCAATCAGAACTGATGAAATCTCACATTATGTCCAATTTTCTGTCAGTAAGATCTTTTAAAATCTACATTAAAATGGCTAGTGATCCCAGTGAACAATTTCAATCTGAATCAAATAGGGGTGTGACGAGACGCTTACTCCACGAGACGAGACACATCCAGAGATTGGGTTCACGAGAACGAGACGAGATTTCTCGTCGAGGTGAAAAGTCGTCTCGTGAGGCGATGTGATGTCAGCGTGATGGAGCGTGGAATTACTATTGAAGATCCCCCTGCCACTTTTAAATCATTTGTGTGGCAACATTTTGGTTTTCATGCGGAAATAATAAACGGCGAAAGTGTATGCAAAAACACTTACAGCACCTGGTGCTGTAAGTGTTTTGCCACACAAATGATTTAAAAGTGGCAGGGGGATCTTCAATAGTAATTTCACGTTCCATCACGCTGACATCACATCGCCTCACGAGACAACTTTTCACCTCGACGAGAAATCTTGTCACGTTTTAATCTCGCGAGATCTCGTACAACGAGATCTCGTCACACCCCTAGAATCAAACCATGTGTAATGTAATTTGATGTTATAAAAAGCATTTGTTTAATTATTCTGATGGCAAGCTTTAACACAGACAGCTCTAATATGGGACGGATTCGTTCAGGTAGGTAGCCTGGTTGACACCAGACCCTCCTCAGTTGTAACTGAGAGTGGGTCTGGGCAAGCTTCATTCACAGCCCATTTCCAAGGGGCGTCACCAATGGACGCCGCTCAAATGCCTCTGGGTGCAACAGGATAGTCCTTCAACCAATCAGACCAACGATCCGGGTGATGTAGCAGCGACAGCGGCATCAACATGTTGCTGCGCTTCGGTGGCCGCTATGTCATCGTGTAAAGCCCGCCTCAACGGTTGTGATTGGTGCCTCGATTTGGAAAAATTGGAAATGGGCTTGAATGGGCTCTTGGCCAGACTGACTTGCAGAGCAAATCTCAAATTTGCCAGAAGTTTGTCAGGGTTTTCCCCAGGCTATAGGGTAGGGGTAGTCTGGATCAACAAAAGCACATTGCCAGGATAAGCCTGACAAGGCTTTGCCCCTCCCATGCTGCTATCTGTGTGTCAAAATCCCTTCACTACGGGAAACAACAAGAACAACATCTAAGGTAGCAAGCTAACATTACACACTGAAAATTGCAAGTTTCGACGAAACCTTTAATCGTGCAATAAGGGAGGCCTGTTTGGTTCTTTTGGTGAATGATTGTAAAGATATTCTTTGTAAACACAAAGAATATCTTTACGGCATTTACCAACTAACCGGAATGTTTCGGGGCAAATTGGTGAGGATTGCTATGAACAAAGCACACACGGCGACACACTGGTAAGAGCAAATTAGGTTTAACCATGTATCCAGCTAATTTAAATAACTCATGTTACTGTATTGTGTGAACAGTTAACTTCATTTCTTTCATGTAGTGTTTTCTTGTGTGGGCTGCCAATGGTTCACCAAAACAAGTGTCTTTCCCGGGATTATTTTGCAGAGGCACCGTCGCTGCGTCCGGAATTTAGTGCCGCCAAAGATGAATGTGATTGGTCTAAAGAAAAGAACCCAGATTTTTTTTTCTCCTATCCTAGAATGTATCTGTGGTGTAGCCAGACCTTACTCAACAGCGCTGTGGAGATAGGTCTGGCAATATAAGACTAGAGTACATTTACTACAGTGTCTTTTTTGATACTACCACTACAAAAAGATTAGTTTTTTTTTTTTTTTTTTTTTTTTTTTTATTATTCTACACATAGTGGCTTTAAGCTTGAAAACATTGTTTTTAACAAATGAAGCGTGCAAGTTGACATCGCATTTAGTGGTTCCCGTCTGTATTCCCTACATTTTCTTGTGTCTTCCAGTGCTGGTTCCTGATCAGCCAGGCTTCTGCCTCTTCCTGCACTGAGTCAACTGTGAAAACTTGGGTCTACCTGAGCACCTCCTGCACTCTGTCTGAACTGCTGCAGAGTCTGCCTGCCTTTAACTGTGCTTTCCTGACTCCTCTGTGGGAGCAAGGCACACATACTTGGCTGGGGCTCCACTCTGAACTTTACAGCTCAGAAAAGGACATGCTCAGATTGTGTGCATTAAAACAGTTTAAGTGAGAGACTTTAAAAACTGGAATACTGTGTACAGGGCAAACAATTGTGCTCAGATTGATTGGGTTTCAATCAGCAGCAGCTAGAAAATGAATATGACACTCAGGCTAATACTGTCTTCCTAAAGCTTCAAGTAATTGAAACAATCAACCTTACCTGGGCCAACTCGCCGATGGTCGCCAGGACACTAATGACCACTCCAGGGTTGGGGTCTGGGTCTTTCAGCTTGAGGATTAGAGCCTACAAAAGTAAAGAGTAACGGAGTCACTTAACTTAATGAAACCCAGTGCTCCCCATCATTTTAATATTCAGAAAAAAATTTGGACGTAAAAAGACGTCCACATATTTTGTATTGGACTCCTATAACATTGTCTTTTTTATTTCACATTCTTCTTCCTTGTCAAAAACTGGCACCTACATGAACCACACCGACAGTTCATAGCAGCTAACAGAGGTTCGAGCCGGTAGCCTTGAGCAGAGATGAGGGGCTTATCCAACTTTTTTCACATATGCAGTAGAACTCCCCAGGACTTGTAAACAGACTTTGATGTGTGAAATCTGTGGAGATCTCTTTTTTACTTATTTAGAGAAAGCCTTAGGAGTACAGATGCTCCTCTCAAGTAACAGCCTGGTTTACATTCATACACTTTCACAATGGAGAACTTGCAGACTTGTACCTTGAGGATGGGCTCCATATATGGCCGTATGAGGCGGGGGGCGTTGGAGACTAGATGGCCAAGCATACGAGCACTCTGCTCTTTGTTCCTGCCGACACCACTGTGCTCCAACTCGGTTAAGATCTGCAACAAAATTTAAAACCGTGTCAAGCATAGCGTCTTCTCTATCTGGAATACATCTTAAAAGGTTAATGCATAGTGTACATACTGGTGTTATGGGAGCAACGTCCTGAAAAAGAAAACTTCTCTAAATCTTATAGAGGAATACGTTGGATGTTTAGGCTGTGCATAATACCACAGCCTTTGCTGCCATCTAAAGGTGTCCAATTGAAACAACAGACAAGTGATCTTTTCAAGTAGAACAAACATATATAGATGTGTGTGATGGTAAAAATCTAAATATTGTATTTTTATGCAACATCCTTTCCTTTTATCTAGCATTGTCTCCATTGACAGGAATTACCATGTTTATTTTTTATTTAAAAAAAAAAACGTAATGTTATGAATGTCTTGGACAGAATGTTTTGATGATTTCAACTACTCAGTTATTTTGCAGAGGCACTGTCGCTGCGTCGGGAATTTAGCCCCGCTAAAGATGACTGTGATTGGTCTAAAGAATTCTCTATTTTAAATGTGATTAAAAGCCCCTATGTGGACTTCTTAAGTGAGTAGCATATTTCAAACTATTCAGATGGCATAAGTTTTTAGGAAAGAAGTTTTTTTTTTTTCCACCATGCCCATGTTGGTACATCGCCATGCTCACGAAAAACCTGCCAGGATAGACTGTAACCCCAAACTGAACTTTAATAATGAAAATGTGTCATTTGTACTACAGCTGTTAAACATCTGGCGTTGACCTTTTTGGGCATGTCAGTGTACCAGGCATGTCAGTGTGCCAAAAAGCACCAATAAGGAGGAGAGGGAGTACGTTTCAATGTGTTCAGTTGAACCATATAGAACCTTCAACACAATAAACCATTTAACCAATCGTACTGTGAGATGCCTACCTGAATGAGCATCTTGCGTAGGAAGGGCATGACAAAGGCAGGGTTCATGCTGCTGAGGCGTCCGATTGTGCAGATGGCCAGCTCTCTGATCTCAAACACCTCATCATTTAGTGCAACAAACAGCGCCTGTAAGTTCTCAGCCTGGGCAAGGTGAGCGTCAAAGCGCTCATCAAGAGATGCCAGCACACAATATCGAATGTCTGGATCTGCAGGAGAACAGGACAAGAAAAAGTATGACATTTTGACTCTCTTATCACTCTTATTACCTTCATCGTCAAGTGCCACCAATTTCAAAATGAAACGATGCTCAATAAATCCACATGGTACTACTACCCCTTTCCTCCACTTTTTTTTTTTTACCCTTTCATGTGTTACCTGGGTCAGTGATGCCAACAACTAACAGCTTGCTGAGCACATCTGCAACAACCTGCACAGCGGTCTGGCTGACAACATGGCCGCTAATCAGGTGGATGGAGGGGGTAAGGAGGCGTGAGCAGGTCCGAGCTGCCTCCATCCGGATTTCCTTGTGTTCACTGTTCAGGAAGTGATCAGCACAGTGGCGCACAAACTGGGTGAGGGAGTGTCCTGGTGAAAGAACAAAGAGTTAGAATAACCCCTATCCTGGGCTGTTGGTGTGCTGCAGTGGTCAACAACTTGTATTCAAAAAGAGGAGCCAAAAATATTTAATTACTCATAACACCTGTCCAGACCATGCTTTATGATTTCTCTCGGGCTGTAATGCCTACATTTAACATAATAATTTTTCTCCACTGACAGAACCAAGTGTGGTTTTCCCCTCGCTGTTGTTTCTTAAGAAATAAATATAAGAATTTAATATGATGGTCCGGCTTTAAAGCTGTGTCTTTTGCAAGGTTCTTGCCTTCAAACTCAAAGCTTCCCAGCGTGCGTAGGGCCAGTGTGATGCTGCCTACGTCACTGGCCTCTGGGATGTTTGTGAGGCTTGGCGAGGACAGCTGGTGAGCCAAGCCTTTGGGCATGCCGGGGTGACGCAGCGGCTTGTGCATCAACACCAGGGAAAGCATCTTCAACAGGCCGTCCTGGATGTCCTTCTTCAACTGGGGGATTTGGCGGCTCAGGTCGTACAGCACTGCTGTCAGCGCAGGACTACATAAAAAGGTCAAAAAGGACAAGATCTAACATGAAAAGACCAAGAACTATGTTGTGTTGTGTTTATGAACAAACTCTCTATTTAAACCCTGCTACTTGTATAAACCCAGCCCAAAAATCCACTCCAGGCAATGATAAAACCTTGTTAGTTGAATTTTTCAGCATAGTGGTAAAACCATTCTGTCCTACCTGAGGCCCACAGCCAGCATAGGCTCCAGCAGCTCCTTGATGTCTGGTTGGATGCTGGGACCCATGGCTCTGGAGAGCATGCTGATACAGGTAAACACTGTGGCATCCACCTGCATGGTCTTCTGTCTCCTGCACACATGGAAGACAGGAAAAGGAAAAAACATGCTCTCATGGTAGGTTTCTTTTCTTTTCATAGACAGTGACCCAAATTTATTTAAAAACTTTTAAAAAAAATTATGAATTTATGAATTAGTATTAATTAAAAAAAAGAAAAATGTAAACGTTCAAAAATATTCATATAAGACAATGGTTCACGTTTAGGTTGTGTTTAAACCCCCTACCGCTAGATGGCTATGCTAAGACACACCACTAGTGTCCTTGCCTAGCAGTGCCTGACTTTTTGCTAGAAGCTAACAACGTAGCTATGGGTGAACTTTGGCCTACTTTAGCATATCAAAATTTCCTCACTAAGAACCTGTGATGATTTTCTGTATGCTGAATTGTTTACCTAAAGTAAACTTCTTAGACTTTTATGATCATCATCTCTTTTTTTTTTTTTCTCTTTCTAGAATTATACTTAAAAAAATCCCAATATATCACCTTAACCACAGTATCGAAATATTTTGCAATATATCTTATCGTGACCCATGTATCATGATACGCATCATATCGCCAGATTCTTGCCAATACACAGCCCTAGTATTTAATAAACTAGCACTTGGAGATTGAGGATGGTCTCATCCAATATTGCACAACACAGAAACAAAACTAGAATGATTCTTAAAACATGTAAAGCAACAATGAAATTAGAGCCTAGTGAGAAAAGAAAAGTGAACAAAACTGTATAGCAAGACAGGAACTATTAAAATACAACAAAATAATAAAAAGACAAATCAAACATTAATATCTGAATGTGAAGAAATAGTATATACAGTATACATAGAATACAAACTGTTAGAGCCAATGTCATGCATTTAAATACTGACTTGTGTGCAAAGTCCTTGGGTGGCAGGGCAGCCTTGATGATTTCAAGAATCTTTGTGAGGTAAGGCTGGATTTCCGCCCTGACGGCCACTACCAGCAGCCCCAGGGCCTGGAAAGCTGACGTCCTCTCCTTCTCCTTCTTCAGACTGGCCAGCAGGTAGCCCATAGTGTCTGAGAGGTACTGGTCTGCACAGTGGATGAAACAAGTGCAAATGGTTAAACACAGAGGTAGGGCTTTGTATAGGCTGCAACACATGACCGTTGACACTGACTGGGAGAAACTACAAGCAATGTATTACTGCAAAGACGATTGAAATAAGGACAGAGGAGTCTAAAAAGTATTGGTCATGACCTCTTGTCCATAAACACCAAAAAGCCCTGTTGATATAGTGCTGGGAAAAATACATGGCTGCATGTTACTGTATTAAAGATGGATTCAACTGGATTACATTCAAACATTAACTTGTCCCACCTGTAAAGTTATTAGGCTGGAAGGCAGCAAGGCGTGGAAGGAGGTTGAGGATGGTCATCTGGATCAGAGGGTTCTTACTGGTTTTGTATTTCAGCACCCACCGACACACCTGGACAAAGCACATAATAAACGCTTGTGTCAACTATAATTTCTCTGGTGCTCCAAACTGCACTGGCCTTGTGTTGTTGACCTTATACACATACTTGTTGAATCTCTTCATGAGCCTGCTACAATGTTGTTGGAGCTAAGTATCATTATTTGTAACATGAGGTTTGAACTTCTTGACTGTCAAAAATTACATTTCTATTCAAAATGAGACTTTTGATGGAAAGATAACTTTCAGCTTACTAGTCCTATGAAGTGGTTTGTACTTGACCATCTTCATGGACTACTGGTCAGACAAAAGCCCTGGACAAATATAGAGCTGAAAAAACAAATTGAATTGAAAAAGGAAATAGTATTTCTTGTTTTCAATTTGTTCTCAAAGATACTTTAGACTACTTCTTCTCACATATCATATTTCAAAGTTATCTAAGACTTAGCAGCTCATACTAGCAACCAAAGCTGCATGCTGACTCCAAGACTAAAGTGAAGGCCACAGCGTGAGCCACTGTCGAAACCATCATTCTAACAGTCACAGACTAAGATATTGATTAACAATCATATCATCCCAAAGAGATATAAGGAGTGGACAAAGTAAACTTTATAAAATGATGTATGCCAAAATAACAACACCATACACTATGGTCTAAAATACACCACAGATTTAAAGGAATTCCCTCAAGGCGTTAGTGAGATATTGCCTTTACGAGAATGGTTCAGACGGACAACCCAAAAACAGGCATACAAACTATTTATTAACATAATAATTGTCAGATGAAGCAATTACCCAAACCAACTGTTGCATTCTGGGAAAGAAAAACAGACCTCTGCTCTAAAATCTACCTGGTCGAATCGTTCCTCCATCAGCTCACGGCAGTATCGACTCTCCACCAGCAAGCTCTTGGTAGGTGCCGGCGTGGCTCCGAAGCTGAGGTAGCCCTGAGGCGTGCTGTAGCCCAGCAGGCCCAGGAGGGCGTTTGACTGCTGTGGCTGCACCGACTGGAAGCTAGTAAAAGGTGTGATGTGTCGGGGCTTGGCTCCAAATCCCATCATCTCCTTGCAGTACTTATCATGGACCAGCTGCTGCTGCGTGATCTCCTCCATCTCCTCACGCATGCGCTGTCATAGACACAAGACAGTGAGAGGAATGTCTTGCTTGTGGATGTGAGAATGTTTCCACAGTGAATTGAGCCCTTACCTCTCCCTCCATGCTGCTGATGCGAACCAGCTCATTTAGGATCAGAAGAGCACCGTGGACCCTGTCGTCACGATTCATCCCTTTCTCTTTGGCCAAAGTCTCATCGAAGCCTTTCTCTGCCTCCTCAAAGGTTTGCTGTTACAGTAAAGACAAACATTCATGTTGCCTATTACAAGGACACACACGTTTTACCCTGGTAAATACATGTAGGGGAGATACTTCTTTAGGACGACAGAGTGGAATGTCTTACTTTGTACCACTGTGGTTTCTGCATTTCCTTGGTCTCCCTCTGTGTGGTGAGGATGAGAGAGGCTCGCAGTGCAGATACTGCCCCTTCTCGGATGGCCTGCTTGGGGTCCCATACTGCGTAAAAGATGTTGTCAAAGAAGGGCTGCACTTGCTGAAAGAAAAAGGTGGGTGCGCTCACAGCCAGCTCCCTCAACACCAACACCTAGGAAAGACAGGAAATAATTTTATAGCTGGTTATAATTGCCTTTTTTGAGTTTATTTCTTTCCAGTGTAAATATATGTCAATATTGTGATTTCAGAAATCACTCAGCACTTATTGTATTATTCCCGAGCTCTAAATTTCAGCACTTAAAAAGTGTGTGCAATGTTGCACATTTCAAGTAATTGTCATTGTGTGACCTTCAACTAACAACTTATACTTTAAAGCAAGCTTGGCAACCATAATCTCTTCTCTCCATGCTGATAAAATATCATCTTGAATTTGTTTTACCAAAACAATGTTATATTAACTAAAATTCTGTTTCTATTCACCATCAGTCAAGTCAAGGAAAATGCAGCGAAAAGACTGTGAAAGACGTGTTTGTACAAAAACTGTGGCACTTAAATGAAAGTACTACAGATATCTTTGTGATTATGATTACTCCTATAAGCATGAATGCATTTACACAATTGTATGCTTGCTCACATTACTGTAATCACATTATGACTAGATTGTTGGTATACATAACATAGCAAGAGTGTCTTCTAATTAGAGCTGCACTAGTTAACTGTATAGAAAATACACTTGTTTTATCAATCTAAGCTACACAATCTGGCTGCAAAACAGAACAGCATCTAAACTCAACCAACTAAGAAACTATCAGTTTGCCATTTTTTGGCATGAAATCAAACAAACATGAACATCAAAACTTTAAAAGGCTAATAAAGTTATTAGCAGCATTCGTGCCAATTATTTTGGTGGCTTTAAATATTTTCATAACTTCTGCTGATTCAGCATGAATGGCTGTCCAAAAAAACATCAGCGATCTTGGGGGCAGATCCTGACACTCATTCTTGTATCATCTGAAAACGATTTCCACATATTTGAAAATTTCCCAAGTTAGAAAATCCATCACAGAAAACCTACATTTGATTTGATCATCTTAGAATCCCTTCCCTGTGCACGGTTTTAATAAGAGACTCATCACTGCATCAGAGAATAGTTGCAGATAAGATAAACAAGGCCAGAGTGCATGTGTGTTACAGACTAACTAATCACTCACATCTACTGTTTAACAACTGACAAGCTCAAACACATCCACATCTTCTTGTTCGGTGTAAAGGACTTTTTAAGCTGTGACAGTAATTGGGGGTTCAGTGCCTTGCTCAGGGGCACCTTGGCAGTGCCCAGGAAGTGAAATGGCACCTCTCCAGCTACCAGTCCACACTCTGTACTTGAACCGGCGACCATCTGGTTCCGAAGCCAAGCCCCTATGGACTTAGCTACTGTCGCCCTCCAACCTATTTAAGCTAGGTTTAAAACTGTTACGTTTGTATTTTGACAAAGACAAAAACTAAGTTGATACTGAAGAAAAGTCTTTCTGCAAAAATTATGTATTAAAAAATTAGGTAAAGGGTAGAGCTGCAAAGATTAATCGATTAGTTGTCAACTCTTAAATTAATCGCCAACTATTTTTAAGATCGATTAGTCAGTTTGAGTAATTTTTTAAGACAAAAGTAAAAATTCTTTGATTCCAGCATCTTAAATGTGAAGTAGTTTCTTCTCTCCTCTGTGAAAGTAAACTGAATATCTTTGAGTTGTGGACAAAACAAGACATTTGAGGACGTCATCTTGGGCTTTTGGGAAACACTGATCCACATTTCTCACCATTTTAGAGACCAAACAACTAATCGAGAAAAAAAAAAAATCAACAGATTAATCGACTATGAAAATAATTGTTAGTTGCAGCCCTAGTAAGGGGGTATTTATTCTTTACTAGCTAAATTCAACACTGTCTCCTGAACAGCAATGAGTGAGTTCTCAATCCAGGGAAAGGTAGACCAGCCACAAATGTGCCTCGTACTGCTCTACAAAGTAAAACGAAAAAAGGCGACAGTGCAGTGGGACAACCTTGAGTCAAACTGTCCTACGCCCTCATCTTCACCACAGATAAACACCACCAAGAAGTGGTGGTATTTCAACAACAAATCCTGCTGTCTTCTAGTCACTTACTGCAGCATGGCGTCTGCCTTCATTTCTGTCTGCTCCCAGCCACTCCAGGGCCCTCTTCACCTCAAACTCCACATATTCAGCAGTAAAGGTGTCCCCAGCCATAGACAGGTGGCCCATGGCTTTAGAGGCCATCTCCATCACCACGGGGTCGCTGGAGGGGAGCAGGTTGCGCAGGTAATTGGCAAAGCGGCTGATCCTGGTGGCATTGCCTCCCTCGACTCCAATCAGACTCACTGGAACAAATGATTGAGTTACAGTAATATACAGTTTCTGTGTATACTATTATACACATTTTCATGTGACATATATCAAGAGCAGTAACTTATCTCAAGCTAATTCCACCAGACCTTATGTAAATCATACTTAAGTAAATCTGGCATGTCAATGTTTACAACTTACCAATGGCGAGAATCCCTCCTTTCTTCTCATTCACATCAGAGCTGGATACCAGCTCAAATATGTGGTGGTTTAACTCATCATAGAATGTAGTGGCTTCATCTTGGCTTAACTGTAGAAGGCACAAAAAAAACGTCAATAGGAAGAGTAAAATTGGTGACAGCAACTTGAACCGACGATGACAAAGTCAAAAACTATGTGTCCATATCCACTCTTGAAAGTGTAAAAAGCTCTCAACACTCATTCAGTATACAGTATATTGTAATTATAATCATCATGCCAGTTTTCTATTACATCCATGTGTATTTTGCTGTTACCTCTCTGAGCTCTGTAGTCACATAGTGCTGCAGATCTTTGGCAGATTTTGCTCTAGTGTCTTCATTTCGACTCTTCAGCCCACTGATAAACTGTTGCAGCACAGTGGCTGTGCCTGACATGATTACCATTTGGATGGCCTAATCTGCAAAGAGACAAATAACAAATTAAACATACCTTCACTAACACGTTCTTTGTTATCAAAAGAATTGCAACAAAGAAAAACATGGCAAGTATAAAGACCATGGAAAGAAAGAATATTTGTCCTGGGTTGTTTACACAGGTCAATGTTGTTGTTAGCTGACGTTACAGCTAGCTATTGTGTCTAGTTAACGATAGCTTGTGTAACAAATTGTCAACCTTGGTAATTAGCAACACACTGAGCAGAGACATTACACTAAACGAACGATAAATCATCTAACGTTATGCCACTAGTACAAAACGGACACGTCCAAGTGTTATAAATCAGGTACAGGCTAATTCAGAGCATCTTGAGCGCATCATGCTGGTTGTGTTAAGCTAATGTTAGCTATTGCTGTAGCAAAGCGTTAGTAAGATAGTAAAGTCGGTTTGTAACACTTACGTGTTTCTATTAATATGTCAGCCACTTAATTGCTATTTGGCTCTTGCAGAATATCTCTCATTGTACGACTATCTGGCTAGCACAGATAAATGCTAGCTAGCTATGGTATCGCTCTGTTGAGTTGGACCAGCTCCAGCAGGCTACATACAGCGAACTTCACAAGCGTTGTATTGCGTTGAGTGGCCTGCGCAGAGCTGAACGCATAGCTCAGATGTCCTTGACCTGTGGTCCTCACATTAAGGCACTTTACTCGAACATTTGTAGGATTTGTAATGACACCACATAAGTGAAAGCCTGAACGTGTCACAGCTAATGGACCTTTTTCAAGGCATTCAGATATATAAAAAAGAACAGGTGTTATTCATGTTATTAATATTAATAGCTGCACTCCATTTGGATGTTCTCACTCTGACATGGCTTTCTGAGACACTGCAAAGGAGACATTATTTGTGTTGTATTTGTGCTGTTATGTGCATTTCCTCTATAATATGTCAAAATGTCTGCTGTGAAAAGGGTATATAACAAAGGCTGGATTACCAAGAACCAGGGTACCAGAACTCCAAGGGTCCTAGAAGCAGGCCCGCAGGAATCAGGAATTATGGACAGGGCCAACATTTTCCAAGGCACTGCTTGGAGTTGCAGAGTGGCAGCCCCATCACTCTGACATCTCTTCACAACTATTGTGTGTGTGTGTGTGTGTGTGTGTGTGTGTGTGTGTGTGTGTGTGTGTGTGTGTGTGTGTAATAACAATAAAAACAAGAGGAATTAATAAAGTCAGTCTCTTCCTTAAATCTGAACAATTTAAGACTTTAATGTTAATTGTATCTTCCTACTGTATGTGCTTATATACATAAACTACCACACAGAACACCTGAGAGAGTAGGAGGAAGAGGGGATTAAGTGAGGCACAGCATCTTATATTTAACCCAAGGCCAACTAGCAGGTTCATTTTGTCCTGCTAATGTGTCTTTACCTATATAAATAAATAATTTTACTTATTATTTAACTATGTTTACTATGTAAGCAAATAAGTTTACCTATATAGTAAAAATAGTTAAATGATTTACAACCTCAAGGGGGAGACATTGTCCAGATATTCAACCAGCTTTTATTACTGAGAGGGACATATCTGATTGCATGGAGCTCTGTGTCTGAATGGTGACATTTACCACACTGCAACACACCAATTAGACCCATACCCTCATGTTTTTCACTTGTAGGAAATTAGCACCTAAATGTCAAATGCATTTTCATCCTCATCAAAATGAACCATAATTACCATCGTCTTTTACATTCCTAACATCATTAGTTTGAGGTCATGGTATGATAGATGTTTCCTCTTGCAAGCAAACATTTCAGCAACTCATTTAGCTATACCAGTGGTTCCCAGCCTGGGGTCTGGAGACATGAATGGTCCTTTAGGGAGCTCCAGGAGGTCCCGTGCAAAAAGGGGAGTGGTTTAATTTCAGGATAGATCAAATGTAAGCTATAATAAAGACTGGTTTAATAAAAGGTTTTCTTAAAGCAGTCAATTGAATGTGAGTCAAGCAGGGTATATTCTTAATGGGACCCTGTCGAAAACGTTTTTTTAAATGCTGAATTAAACACAAAGCACCATTTACTGAAAGTCTGATGAGCCCTTTATTTAGAGAACTATAATTTTACTTGAACTAAACTTTCTCTTTACACGCTTCGATAGAAAAGACCACCAATTAAGATGAAGGTTAAAACCACGCACAAACATCTGGTTTAAAGTAGTCTTGAAATAACCTGTATTCGAACTCTATTCAATTAATAAATGGCGGACTTGAATCACTCTGACACATATACAATATAACTGACTTCTGGCAATTAATGTGTTTGCTAAATGATAAAACTCTTCAAGGACAAATGAACCTAGGGATTAGGTTAATAACACATCGACCGATCTCTGGGCGCCATCTTGGGAAAACAGTCACGACCAGTCGAACGATGAATGCCGGGCTTGAGCTATGCTAATGGTTACTGGTTACACGCCGTTTGTTATCGTCTGTTATCCCAAGATGGCACCTGCATGTATACATGATCTGTACTGTCTTTATAAACTATCTTTTTAATAAACTGTCTGTACTCTTTACAAAGTCCTCAATGCTTCGGTTTACATGTAGAGACCCTTATTGTGCTACCGTGGAAGTGTGGTGCTGTTTTGAGCCTTGTTAGTGGTATAGAAATAGAAATTTCTTTTTACTTTACCTGTGCCCCAACGAGTAGCGATTTAAGCTAATTAGCAGTTTGTGCTAAAACTGGTTCGATTCGATTAGCATGAAAACATATCCCAGAGAACAGTCGACTTGGTACATGTGTTATTAACCCCTAGGTTCATTTTGCGCCGGATTTGTCCTTTAAGAGTTTCTTCTGTTGACCCCTGTATCTAGTAAAAAAAATAACATATTCGTAAATCTTTCTCCTAGGACTTCAGATTAATGGGTCTTCTTTTGCTTTTAAATACAATGTATACATGAATTAAATGGAGCACTTGAGGCAGTTCAGCATACTTGACAAAGTTGATGTACTTTCTGGGGTTGAACCCACATGGTTGAATGCACTTATTGTAAGTCGCTTTGGATAAAAGTGTTGTTATTGCAGAATTAATTGGTGTGTGATTTGGTAATTAACATGCAAAGTTACATAAAGTTAATTAAACTCCAATCAGTTGAGACAGTAACAGCCTGCAGCAGTGTGTGTTTCTGTGTGCGCATCACACGTGCAGATGTTGTTAATGTGTGCATGTGTGATGTGGTTTTGCAGAGGGAGGAGAAGCTAAAATAGAGCCTGGCAGCACACATACAGGACTTTACATGGAGAAAATGAGAAGGTGAGGGGGTGGGAAGTGAAATGTAACAATGCTAGGAAGGGCTGCAGATTCCCACGTTTGCACCCAAAGGCCCCTCTCTCAGGACTGACCGAGCCAGACCTATTTCACAGATGAGACATCAACTCACTCAATAGGCAACACTCACCTTTCTTTCAGACATGCGCTTTCATTGGGAAGTTTGAGTGTGTAGTGTGTGAGAGGGAGAGAAACAAGAAAGAGAGGGGGAGGGTGCTTTTTTGGGAGATGAAACACACATGCAGTCACTTGACTTCAGCACACACATAAACCACTCGAGTACCACAAATGCATGCACTCTTACAGCCACAAAGAGCTCTTGTCCTGACAGGCAGCCGGCCTCCTCTGTTAAGTGACAGACAGGATGTTGGGAGCACTTTCATCAGTCCGAGGCTTTGATTCTTCTGCCGTCGCTCCTGTTTATTTTCTGCTATGCATCCTCACTCAGCCGTGCTTTTGAAATATTTCCCTTATGATGTGATGGAGCCTGCCATCCTAGCTAGATTGAAGGAGGAGAGAGTGGGGAGGTTGAAAAGGTAAACTTACTCCTGCACTTACTCCTCCACCCACCTTATTCATCAACGATTCATCCATCCGTTAATCCTTCCCACCTTCTTCCTTCCCTCCCTCTGTCACGCACATTATGATTTACCCTCCACCACCCCATGTTCTTTTCCATTCCCCATTTCATTCCTCCACAGGTTCTCAATGATTTTTCTGAAGCAGAAGGAGGAATTTGGTATGAGTCACAGATTCCTGGGCAAGGATTCATAAGCTAACATCTGCTTCTAGATGCTGGGGGGGCGGCTCTCATCCTCTACTTGGCCACAACCCAGCACTGTATCCTGGCCTAATCTACCTACCTGCACAAGCCTATGGATATTTTCAGTATGGCATTTCAATAAAACTACTTTAGAAGCAAAAGTTGGTGATGGTTGTCCTACCATTTTTGGGTTGGATACCATTTAGGTGTCCGTGGAAGAATTCCTCAAAGCTATGATATTTCCCTCCAAACTACAGATGTGTTAATAAACCTGTGGAAAAGTAATTTTAGCCACCATGGCTGGCAGTCACATCTAAATTAAATCTGATATTAACACTATTACAAGCTATTCAGCTAATCAATACAGGAGCCACACACTATTTGTTTGCATCTGCTTCTACTAAGTTTATGTAACATAGTAAAAATAGCTAATTTAGACTTATACTGTGTGGTGTGACTAAGGTTAACAATGGAGGTAACAATCTTGGAGCAATGCATGAAGGCTCCCAAGTCGGGATAGCAGGAGGTTTCCCATTCATTCTGCAGACGTTGCATGAATGCGGCATGCATGGTCAGATTAAAATGTGCAAAATGGCTCAGAGACAACAGATTTATGGGTTTTCAATTACCTAATGCAACTGGACAGCCAAGTCTGCAGAAGAGGATCGAACCAAGTCTGCAGAAGAGGAAGCCATAATGATGCTGCACTTTCTTGTCACAGTGCTTAGTTTGTCTTCTGGCACAGTACTCAGCTCCCTGACTTAGGAAGGGCAGCTACACACACACACACACACATTGATTGTGTTTCCTTCCTTTGGCGAGACGTTTGGATCAAACACTAATCAATGAATCACAGTGCAGGGAAACCTAATGCCAGCTTATGGAAATTAGTTTTCTCTCTGACACTGAGTTCCTGAACATCAAAAAGTCTTTAATCAGGGAGCACTGACGCCTCTGGTTTACTGTAAAATGGTGTTGGTGTTTCAGTGGAGACATTACTTATGATTTCTACAACAGGCCACTGTCTTAGGTAATCCTGTTGTTATGGTGAGATCCAATATATCAAGCAGAAAGGAGATGACATTAATGGTGAATTGGAGTAGTCAATTTCACATCAAAATATATCTCATTACACATCTAACAACTGTATAGCCAACATTTACAGAATACAAAATCAGCTCAACAGTGGCGACTAAATCACTTGGGAGTCAGACAGGTTTTGATCTTGCCATTCATCTGCAGTGGTGTGGTTGTGGGCGTTCGCAGTGGACAAATTTCCTAATGGACTCTAGAGAGCGCCTGCCAAAGAGCAGGCTGGGAATGAATTAATGGTATACATTAGACGAAATAGCCATCGTTCAATTGTGGCCACTCTGCATCAACGAGCAGGAGCTGGGCAGGAGCAGATGGATGGAGAGGTCTCGTAACCAACTAATAGTAATGGAAGCTGGCTCGCTATCATTCTCTGCTACCCTGCCGTCAATATGGCCAGTAAACAGTTCACAGCTGGTTTCAAACATAATAGTTTTCAGGAAATTCATACTGACACATTTCATTTGACATTAACATTTTGTAACCCCAATTTTATGGATTTATTTTAGTTTAGAAAATTCCATATGACCTTGATTCTACTTTCATCTTATTATGTTTATGTGTGGCAACATTAAATACTCTCTAGGAGGCAATACAGTCACCATGTGTGGCATGAATGACCATTATCTGGGTCCTTATCTATAATGAATTAGACAGTCTACATGGTGTTCCTCACTGACACTGCTTTATCATGTCTCCACTCAAACTTATCTTTGGCAATCCATTCAAATAAGACAGATACTGATGGTGCTGGAGAACCTCAAGGACCAAAACTGGCATTTTCATTGGAAATGAACACAGAGAGACGTTTCATATTTGGGTATAAGAGACATAGAGAAAAAGGAGGTCCTGCATGAGTCCACATCCAATGCAGTAGACGTGTACCAGTTTGTCAACACTGTTGACACCGACAAGAAAAATTTCAGCACAGCTCAAACTGCAGACTTTCAAAAAAGTTAGAGAGAGAAAAAAGAAGGGGGAGAGGCTCCACAGAGCATTGAACTATCTAACATTCCAGTTAAATGCACAGGGATAAAACCAGGTGTGAAACCAACTATCCTGTTTAGACTTGACGCCGCAAAGCAGAGGGCCATCTGGCAAAATGTCTAAACACAATCTGTTTGCTGCAGCTCTTCTACCTCTACTGTTTGTCTCGGGAAAGTGGTGCTGCAGTTATAGGAATATAATTTGGCACAGGAAAACACCTAATTTTCCCCATAAACTTTCCATCTAGTCTGTAAGCACACAGCATGAAGATGACTATAGTTGCATTTGGAAATAAAATGCTCTAAAGTTTCTGTACTTTAGACTCTTCTTTTCCACAAGATAGCTGTAATACTAGCTTTGCACTAGTTGCATCAATGCTTAACATATAAACAGCAGAACTAAACACATCTGCAATGAATGAGTCCTGCAAACAATGTGCAATGACTAAAACATTCTAATGCTGTGAATGACAAACCGTACCTTGTTTGCAAAACCAATCAACTTTGAAGGAACATTCTACCAGACGATCTAATAACTCCAAAACTGATTTGAAATGTTCAGAAACACAAAATTGAAAAAGCAATTTTCTTATGCAAATGCAGTGAGCTGCTAGGCATTTCATATATGGCGGTTCGAAAAGGACCTGATGAAATTCCTACAGTTTCTCTGACACATAAGCAAATGTTAAAGGTCCCATGGCATGAAAATTTCACTTTATGAGGTGTTTTAACATTAATGTGCGTTCCCCCAGCCTGCCTATGGTCCCCCAGTGGCTAGAAATGGTGATAGGTATAAACCGAGCCCTGGGTATCCTGCTCTGCCTTTGAGAAAATGAAAGCTCAGATGGGCCGATCTGGAATCTTCTCCTTAGGAGTTCATAAGGAGCAAGGTTACCTCCCCTTTCTCTGCTTTGCCCGCCCAGAGAATTTAGCCCACCCATTAGAGAGAGACATCATGGCTTTCAAACGAGCAAAGTGGCAGTTGGTCAAGGCCACACCCCCACCCTCCACCTTGCCCCCTCCCCCCCTCCTCAGTAGCTACAGACACAGAAATGGCACATCCTAAAAAAAAGAAA